>NC_080733.1:6207455-6224955 GCF_019097595.1 Hemibagrus wyckioides | reverse complement strand
ACGATGGTGACTGTTACCACACTGTGACCAAAAATGTGTCCCAATACCCAATTATATACCAAGTATACCAGCATGCACACACACATGCACACACATATGGTCTGCATCATTGCTTTTCTTCATTTCTTTATTTCTCCTTAACGAGTTCTTTTGCCCTTCAACAAAATTGCCAGAATATTTCCAAGTATGTCATCTCCTAGTAAAATAACAGGACGATTCAAATCTGTTTTATTAGCAGCACAGCCTCCTGTATCATACAATGCTTCCTTAGATAAATATGCCCAAATATTAAAGAATAATTAAAAAGATGGCACTTCATCTTTCTCTTTGCAGGGTAAGTACACGAAATTTAATCCTAAACATACAAAACCCATAAGAAACTGAATATTAAAAAACAATGCAGCAGAGTATAAATTCATGCATTAAATAATACATTCACGTGGTACACTATCGCTCCAGTTTCCCTCTTGGCTGAAGACCATCCCTGAAACTCAGGCATTAAAATCATTTATTTCACGTTCGCATGTCAGGAGGGGGTAGGATGGATGGAAGAATGGATAGAGGTATAGAAGGATGAATAGAGGGATGGATAGAGGGGTAGAAAGATGGATAGAGACATGGATAGGGGGATGGATAGAGGGTTGGAAGGATGGATAGAGAGATGAAAGGTAGGGTGTAAGGGGATGGAATGATGGACAGAGGGATGGAAGGAAGGAAGGATAGATAAAGGCATGTAAGGAAGAATGGATAGAGGTGTGCAAGGATGGATGGGTTGGTGGATGGATGGATGGATAGATAGGGTATTGGAGGAAAGGGATGAGGAATAGATAGAGGAAGTAATGAATGGAGGGAGAGAGGGATGGCAGGGTGGATGAACAGTGAGAAAGTCATAATATTATTACACCAAGCAACCTCAGCTGTCAACATTAAAAAAAAAAGAAAGAAAGAAAGAAAGAAAGAAAGGAAAAAAGAAAAGAAAAAAGAACAGGCTACAGCTTTTTTCTCGTCTCTAGCAATAAGAAGAGTACAAAGAGACTTAATGAAACATTTATAGCCCGGCCCACCTGCTCTCCACTCTCCACACACTCGGGTTAAATGTGTTAAATAGAGCACAGAATCCGGTCTTCCTGTTCCCCTCCCTCAAGCTAATGAAGGCGTCCAAGGCAGACATCCATCCTTCCTATTCTGCCATCACTCCTCTCCTCTTTTCTCTAGCACTCAAGCCAAGAGTCAGCATTTTATACTGGTCTGGAAACAGCTTTAACCGTCCTGACGGGATCCTCACATCAGAACAGAACAAAACAAACCAGAGACCGGGCTTAAAAGAAGATTTTCAATGCCCTGTGACCTCAAGTGCTAGCTTTGGACACAGTGAATCAAGGCAAACAAAAGGAATAGAGTACATTGCACCAAATGGCACATCTGGGTTATGTAGCGTAGCATCAAAGAGCCCCACTTCCACCTGCACGTGTCAAAGCCGGAGAGGAAATGTCTCTCGCTGCGGCACCAATCAGCGTGTCAGACAACCAGAAGCAAACAAAACAGCAGAGCAGTAAAGTGACTCTTCCATCTTACAGCCAATTTCACGAAAACACCAGTTCCAAACATATAATTCAAGCGTCTCAGTGTTGACAAAAACACAATGGACAAGGCTAATGTGAACGACGCAGATAATTTCGGCACAGGACAGACTCGCAAAAAGGCCCGAGATAATTTAATAACAAGAAGAGTCGGGTTACAGATGGCTCTTTTTTCTTTTCAGATAGACAGATACTGAAATATTGAGTGGCAATGGAATCGAAATCGATCAAAAATCCAAACAAAAACAAACGAACCAATTGAAGTAACAGCCGAAATGTGTGATTTGTTGGTCTCAGGCATCCAGTAACTTATGTGCCATTGTTATTATGGCATGAACTAATTATGTTTCGCTGCATGGTATCATATCTCAGATTATATTTACTACCAAATGGATTAGATTCTGTCTCCCGCCCCATCTGAAATCCAAACCATTTATCTTCTGACATCATATGAGCCTCATCATATCATACATGATATCATGTGACATGTCAAAATAAAATAATTATAAAAAAAAATCTATTTATTTCCCATTTGGGGAATATAGTAAAAGGTTGTGTCAGTTAATTAGTACAATTAACACTGTATTTGACTGACCACAGAGGTGGCCAACTCAAGTCAAGAAGCTTTTAATGTCATTTCAACCATATAAAGCTGATGCAGTACAAAGTGAGATGAAAAAATGTTTCTCCGGGACCATGGTGCTACATGAAACACCACGGAGCTGAAGAACTTAAAGTTGTCCTAGTCATTTAAAGTGCATCATGTGCAACCTAGTGTAAGACAAAACAAGACGGTAACAAGACGATACAAAACAAAATGCTAGAGGACAGATACACAAACTAGTGTAAAATAGGTGGTAAGCTACGTGCGAAAAAAACATGGCCGTCTGTTAGTCTTTTGTGATCAACAAGATGATCTACAACATCTAGTCAGTGTTAAGGAATTAACAAGCCGATATATTTGTGTTGATTGATCTAATACAAACAGAAATTTAGATTGAGCTTTTATATATGTATATAAACATTATGAGCAGTGAGAGGTGAAGTGAATAACACTGATGATCTCATCATGGCACCGGTTAGGCAGCAAGTCAACATTTTGTCCTCAAAGTTGATGTGTTAGAAGCAGGAAAAATGGCAAGTGTAAGGATTTGAGCGAGTTTGACAAGGACCAAATTGTGATGGCTAGACCACTGGATCAGAGCATCTCCAAAACTGCAGCTCTTGTGGGGTGTTCCCAGTCTGCAGTGGTCAATATCTATCAAAGGTGGTCCAAGGAAGGAACAGTGGTGAACCGGCGACAGGGTCATGGCCGGCCAAGGCTCACTGATGTACGTGGGGAGTGATCTGATCCAACAGACGAGCTACTGTTGCTCAAATCACTGAAGAAGTTAATGCTGGTTCTGATAGAAAGGTGTCAGAATACACAGTGCATGACAGGTCAGGGCTGTTTTGGCAAAAAATATTTTAGTAATGTTATGCCTGATCGGTGTGTATATATATATATCACACATATATACACACACGCACGTACACACACCATAGTAATAGTAGTAAGCAGCCATGTTGATTTGCTATCACTTGGTGAACTTGTGGTTGAGGAGACTTGAGGAGATCTCTAGACCTTGAGTAGGAATTACAAATAGAAGCGTTTTCTTCTTTGGTTTGAAGTCGAGTTACATCTTTAAGTCGAAGGTAGTAAAACAATACAGCCCATGACATCTTGCTGTACACTCGTCAACGCTGGAAGAAATTCCCTCTAAAGGGTTTTTTCCGACTTCTGCTTTTCCTGTGCTGCCCGGTTCAGCTGGCTCATATTAGCGCAGTTGTAGTCCCTATGCTCTCTATAATCAAGGGTTCTTAACTGTTGTGCAGGATTTCCACCTTTGTAGCAAAATAAATAAAAATCACCGACCACCTGGTTATGTTTCACGGCCCCCGCTGTGGGAACCACTGCTCTGTATTACTGGTTCAGAGCTACCTGCTGTACAGCTGGAAGGGAAGTGCTGTTCACTTCAGACGACTCAGAGAACTACTGTATTTAGGCAGAAACCATGCTGTTGGAAAATAGTCTGACTGAGACAGGACTTGTGTTCTTACTGGTTCACTGAACAAAATGTTGTGCATTTTTTCAAGGCAGGCCCCATTCTTTCCCTATATATCCTTTTTTTTGCCAGCTTTTACGTCTGTGTAATTTGACTGCTGGCCTGCAAATGAGCGAATTCAGGTGAGAGTCTGAGTGTGTGTGCAGGAATGTGGATACCCATATGGCTGAGTGTAAACTGTGTGTGTGTGTGTAAACTCTCTGGTCTGAAAGTGAACAATAACTTCAGTCAGACTTCCCAGACGTGCATTCATCATCATGCTGATTCATGAATTTATGTATTTTGACAATAACAACAATTTTTAGAGCTAAACAATGACTTTTTATGCGCCTGACAGGCATCAGATCTCAACAAAAGAAGAAAAGAAAGGCACTCAAAAGCAAGAAATTTTTTCAATTATTATTATTATTTTTTGTATTCATATATTATCAGTTGTACTTTCACAGGGCACATGAAAAAACTTCACATCTATTTGAGAATTTTTGTCCAAAAGTGTGGTGTTGTATTAAAGATATACAAATGTGCACTGTGTGTTTTGCACACGAAGAACAAAAGGCACTACTGCACCCCCCCACCCCCACCCCCAAAAAGAGCTTCATTGAAATGTCGGTCATACCTGCCATTATTCTTTATTTTAACCACATCAAAAGCACGCCCTCAGGCAAATGTACGAATTTCGCCTACGCTACCATTCATGATCCGTAACCAATTATGCCTTTCAATAATGGGCAAAAGTAAAAGATTTCAACAAAAAACAAAACAAAAGCAGATCTATATAATTTTTTCGAGAAATCCCAGAGTCTTTGTTGGGACAGTCCAAGCCAATAACGTGTAGAAACTCCATTAATTCAGTGCTAAAGGAAAGCTGGAGCCATGTGAAGGAGTTATTCTGGAGTTATGAAATCATATATAATCATTTATATAGCATCTAAGAATGTTACAACACTTGTTGTTACAACACATTAAGATGTAGAAACTCCTTAAAGTCTTTAAGGACAAGCTAAAGCCATGTGAACAATGAGTTACTCTTATGAAATCATATATAATCATTTAATGCACCAATCATCTGAGAAGGTTTACAAGAGCTGTTGCTTCATCGCTTGCTGATTAGAAGGAATCTCACAGATAGCTCAACCCTTGGTCCGGTTGGTGTTTAAGAGAATTAAACCTGTGCAATAAAATGATTTAATCATCTCTACTTGATATTTCACTGCTACCTTATCCAAGGATGAGGATTATTTTATGAGCAGTGTAGAAGCTCCTTGTTTAACACTAGACTATGTTTGCATGAGTTATCACTCAAAAACGTGAATATGGCATGAAAAAAAAAACAAAGGAATGGGGAAAAAAATAAACATGCAAACATTTGAGAAATCCCAGAACCTTTGTTGGGACAGCCCAAGCCAATCTGAGCTCTCAGACAGAAGAAATAGTTAGATTGTGACGGATAAACACAAAGTGACTTTCTAAATGTCAGAGCGGCAAAAGAGCACAGTGAGCAATAGTCGTCTCAGCTTGCTCAGTGGCCTGTAACAACTGCATCGGTCATGTTGATTGGAGCAGAGACAAGCGCACCGCAGTGATTGGGCAGAAGCAGGGCTCTAACCAAGTAAGATGGTTCGGGAATTTGACAGCAGTAGAGCGGGGTTTTATGAAGCGTGGATGGTTTAGAGGTCAGGGAGTATGTGTCACTGAAATTTCATCAATCCAACAGCTCTGGCTTTCACAGCCGCTGCCTGTTCTCAAAGCCGGGCCTTTTTTTTTTGCACTGAAACTAGTTTGAAGGAATTCGTCTGGGATGGACCTCCTGCTGAGATGGAGAGCTGTAGAGGAGGCTTGTGCCATGTCAAGGCAATGCAGAGATAAAATAAGTAATAAAGCGACAAGGGTGCACACAAACTGGGGACGGCAGGGTCGTGGGCCAGGGGTGACGCTTCTTCAAAAAAAGCAATAGCTGGTGGAATTTATCATCAACCAATGGTTTCTACCAAAGAATATATCAGATATGGGAAACAATGCCAGTGTCTCTATAGTGAATAAGACACTAACTCCATAGTTACATCAAACTGAGATTGAGTTATTCTTATAAAATTACATACATTGGAACCTCGGCATACGAATCCCCTCCTTTACAAAATTTCGCCTTAAGAAGTGAAATTTCACAAGAAATTTGCATCGCCATACAAAGCATTTTCGGCCTACCAACAAACCAAACCGAACCGAACCCCGGCTAAGTTGCTCGTACATCCAGGAGACATTCGAAACTTGTATGTGTTCGTGGAAAGTCAAGCAAAGCCAACCAAAGCGAGTTTATTAATTTTATAGTCAGCAAAAGCTGTTTTGAAAGAGTCAACCCACTATACCAACATTGCCTTTGGCACGTGTTCGAAAGCTAGTTGATTTTCCGGGCATTTTTTGTGGACAGATTGGTGGCGTGGGTGCTCTGTTCTATTTTTAGCCCAAGCTTGGTGGCACGACTTCCTGTGAGGAGCTTTGACATGGAATGATTGGCTTGGGTCAGTTCTTTGTAAGCAGCCATACAGTTTACAAACGCTTCGTATTGGAAATATTGGTAATATTTTTAGGTGGCTGGAACGGATTACCTGCATTTACATTGAAAACTTGTTTCGCAATACAAATATCCGCCTTAAGAACTCGCCTCCAAAACGAATTAGATTCATATGTCGAGGTTCCGCTGTATAATCATTTAATGCACCAATCATCTAAGAATTTTACAAGAGCTATTGCTTCATCGCAAATAGTCCAACCCTTCCCCCTAAAAGAATTAGGCTTGTGAAATAAAATGATTTAATCATCACTTCACCGCCGTGATATCCAGGGATGAATATATTATATTAGCAGACCAGTCAATCTTATCACTATTTAACACTAGATTATGTTTGTTTGGGCTCTTGCTCAAAAACAGGGATACTGAATGACTTAAAATTGTTTTTGCTATTAACCGACACCCCCGTGTAGCCCCGCCCACTTTCTCAGTCTCACATGCAGAGGTAAACAGAGACTTTGTAAAAATGTCACCCATATGGACATTAGTAAAGGGATTATATTGAAAATGTAGTGTTCTTGTTGTTTTTTGTTACTATTTACTGTGCATTTTGTGGAATCATGGGAAAAGCCATAATCCAGCTGTTTTTTTTTTTTTTTTTTTACGACTGCTCCTGCTGACTGCACAGCTGGCAATACTATTACACTCTCCCTTTCTCTCTCTCTTTAAACCTGAATTGATTGCATTGTTCTTTTTCTTGTATTTTCAGGCTATTGGTTCTGGGTAATTAAATATCATGATTGTTTTAAATGGTAAATCCCAAGGAAAAAAAATCAATATCAAGCAAGCCTAAAGAGAATTATTCAGTAATAATGAACTTGAGTCTTAAATAATTCAGACTCGTTTCAGTCTTTCACAAATAAACCCGATAGAATAAACAGTTACGCATATAAAGCTATAAAACCGTGCATCGTTCTACTCTAGTTTTATAAGGCGAACGCATTCCCAAGTGCTGTAGAAGTGACAGACTTTGAAGCTAGCGGTTTGTCGGGAGTGTCCTCAATAACAGAGCGTCCTGTGATAGAACACTGAGCTCATGGAGCTGCTACATGGGAACAGGATGCTAACAGCATTGAGTCAGGTCTTCCAGAAAGCGTGACACATTTGCCTCTTCGCTTGAATGATGACTTTTAAGAGCTCATGGTAATAGCCTGTCCCGTCGATTCGGGAGGCCATAAATCTTCCACTAAGGGGGAAAAAAACGAGCAAGCAATCAGGTGGGGAAATCGGGTCTGTGAAAATGCGTGACGCATATTTCGCCAAGACTTCCCACCCACCACTTAAAATGATTAAAGACTCAAACGCAGTAAGGAGCAGCCTTCCTGTACATAACCCAATCAAGCTGTTAACAGATATCAGCCTGAGAGGATTTTTTTTATTCACTTTTGCACCTCAGGATGCAGTAATAGGGGTCAGAGAGTGCAGGAGAGACTGGAGGTGAGACACAGGCATGTCACAACAGAATCCCAGCCTGGGGTCTCTGGGTAACGGTGGATTTCTGTACTTTCGTCTTCATTCTCACTTGTAGATGCCTGAGTAATGAATACTCCTGCGCTCCTGCGTGTGGATGAATATAAGAAACAAACCTTCAAGTGACGGACTGGTTTAGCTTTAAAGCTTTGCGCCGTTCTTCGTGTTAAATGTATCGCAGTGAAGACTGGAGGCTTGGGTGACGAGACGCGATTCAGGACACCGTTCTGTGCTCGAGTGCTCTCCACTCACTTTCACTGCAATTATCTCTATTACTAATAGCCTGAAATTGCGCTTATCTTTAGTCCGTTTTCTTTTTAGAATGCTTTTCCGAGAGCACTTCAGGCGACATGTTTCTACCTACACAGTTCATTCATATTCAACTAAAACGAGCAAACTGCTGCGATATCAACGTACCAAGACGGGTCAAACAGCCTCATAGCAAATTCATTAAAAGGCTACTGCTGTATTACTGAGGGCTGAATACTAATTTAAAATGCTTTAAGAACAGCTTTTCAACAGATAACAAGAGAAAGGGAAGAGATTTGAGTTTGTAAATGCACAGTGTGGAGCTAACACAAGAGCATAGACTCCAGAGTTACACATTTACATTTATGGCACTTGGCAGACGATCCTCAGAGATCCAGAGCGACTTGTAGAAGAGCTTTGAAGTCTCTATCAATAGATACGGCCTCATACTGGTTCACAAGGTCATGGACTAAGAGGACCATCAGTCTAAAACCGCTGGGAGGTTGGTAGAGTCATATAATTTTTTGGTGAGTCAGCTTTGATGTTCGGATATCTCAGGGACGTTCACTCCACCACCTAGGTGCCAGAACAGAGAAGAGCTTTGATGCATGCCTTCCTTGAGAGATGGTGGGTCCAGTCGAGCAGCACTGGATGGTGCAGACACTGAAGTGAGAAGTGTTTGTGGTATGTGGGTGCTGGTTCATCTTTGGCTTTGCAGGCAAGCGTCAGTGTTTTCAGTCTGACTCAGGCAGCTACAGGAAGCTGGCAGAGGAAGAGGAGCAATGGAAGAACTCTGAAAACAAATTGTTCAGCTGCACTCCGGATAAGTTCAGAGGTCGAATGGTGTTCAGAGGCAGAACTGCAGGGAGCGAGTTGCAGTAGTCCAGTCTCAGAATGACGAAGGTCTGAACAAGCACCTGAGCGGCCGGTGTGGATAGCGACGGACGAATCCTTCTGATGTTGGGAAGGAGAAACCGGCACGGGCGTGTCAGATTAGAGCTGAGAGACGAGAATGAGGGTTGACTGGAGACAGACTTCCCAAAAACATACAAACTAAGATAGGCAGAGAAGATTGAGGAAGAAGAAGAAGAAGACGGCAAACAAGATAGAAGAAGAAGAAAGAGATGAGATGAGAGAAACAAAAGTACACGGAACATTTTCCTCATGTATGCAGCAGCCGTATCCAACACACTAATGACACAATCCTCGAGTGTGGGTGAGGACTGGTTTTATCATCTGTGATTAATCCTGCGCTATGATCAGGCTCACATGGATGATGGATGCGCTGTACTATGAGTAACAGATGCTCTTCTACATGGAAAAATCAGAGTAAATTTGACGCTGCTGTACTTCAAGGGAAACGTTACTTTATTTACGTGTGTAATAGTTCCTTAATGATTCACTGGAAAAGAAAGAATGGTCATGACACACACACACACACACACACACACATACGTACACACATTTATAAATACATGTATATATACACACGCATACACATAAATGCCTATATACACACACACACACACACACTCATACGTACACACACATTTATAAATACATGTATATATACACACGCATACACATAAATGCCTATATACACACACACACACACACACACACTCATACGTACACACACATTTATAAATACATGTATATATACACACGCATACACATAAATGCCTATATACACACACACACACACACACACACACACACTCATACGTACACACACATTTATAAATACATGTATATATACACACGCATACACATAAATGCCTATATACACACACACACACACACACACACACACACACACACATACGTACACACATTTATAAATACATGTATATATACACACGCATACACATAAATGCCTATATACACACACACACACACACACACACACATACGTACACACATTTATAAATACATGTATATATACACACGCATACACATAAATGCCTATATACACACACACACACACACACACACACGTACACACATTTATAAATACATGTATATATACACACGCATACACATAAATGCCTATATACACACACACACACACACACACACACACACACAGTCGCTGTCTTTCCCCTCTCTTTTTTCAGCTGGAGGGAGGAGATCATCCCTCTGTACTTCAGCAGGAGAAGAGAGGAAGAAAGTGGGCTTTATCTGAAGTGCCTGAATAGAGCTTCTTAAGAGGCGTGACTGTGTAGCGTGGCAGCAGTGGTGGTCCAGAGCATGTTGTGCATGCGTGTTAATCAGACATGCACCCAAGACGCATGGTTCTCACGCTCCCGCCCTCTCACAATCCATCTTCACATAATGCTCTTTTCTGTTACTAATGCAGGCCTGGGCCAAGGTTTAAGAACCTTCCGGACTATAAACTTCCTCTCGCTCTTGTCAGAATATTAAAATAATAATAATAGAGTTCTGTACTTGTAGATAATAAACACGCTGGTGTACATCTTTAGGATGTCTTGCGTGAAAGGCACTGCATTTTAACAGGATTGAGGTCAGGACGTTGTATAAAGCAGCATTTCTTTAACTGCGCTGTCGATGATTCACTGCTGTTTCAGTGCACAGGCCTGACTGAACCTCTTGGATCTCAGGTCATAAAAAGATGCCCTGATCTTCTGCAATTAATTGATCCCTTTGTAATGGGTTTTGATGTTCGCACAAAAACAAGGATTTTCTCTGACCATAACGTTGTGTACGTTTACCAAGACCTCGTTTTCCTCTTCCATCAGGCACTGTTCTTCGACAGGGACGCCTGACTACGATCTGTGAATGTCCGGTTACATAGAAAAGATCTAAACAACAAACAATGGGAAATACTGACAGCATCTTGTTCAGGCTTGTGGACACGAAAGGAGGGAAAGGCAAAACTTTTGTGCTTCGTTTCGCCGAAGGAGATCATGCAGCTAATCGGCTCTTTAATTGAATTCTATCCCTGATCAGTGTTTTTCTATAGGCACAATCATGAAGTCAATATCAAGTGTAATAGCTGTAACAACTTTCTTCCATTTTTGTTTGAAAATACCTGCTTTTTATTTTATTTTTAAAAACCTTATGAGGTTCATGGGTTTTTTTTTTTCGGTCTGCTCTGCGTTTTTCGATCAGGTCACATTGCACCATATTGCAACAGAATATGGCTGTATTGAGTCACCGAAATTATGACGAGTGTGATTTTTTAGCAAGGCTTGGTCAAACCACATCTCAAAAACCCATTGCACAACCCTGACTACAGTCACCGTCTGCTCTAGCAAGATCACGTCTCAAAAGATTTAAATCCGTATTCTGCGAGTTAACGTCTGACTGCTGAATAGTGTCCAGTAAAAATGCACCGAGCGTAAAACAAGGCCGTGTTTACCCGGTAGGACTTATTCTCTAAGACCACGTATTAAGCGGTTTTGGTGCAGAAAGCTTGATCATTCCCAAAGGGTTGAAAAAAAAAGCACATGGGTAAATCTCACAGCTCTACATTTAGCAATGGGATGGAAAGCAAGTCAATGAAGGAGTTGGCTTACCTTTGTGGTGGGAATCAGGCAATCCACAGAGGAAGATCATATTCATGAGGAGGGGGAAAAGAGAGAATAAAAATCGATTAGTGTTGTGTTCGGAAAGCAGGAATTTCCAGAAACAATGACGAAGCTCTCGAATCAACTCTAAATTTCAAACCTCTAGGAAATTATTTTAAATGACATTTATTAATGCGTGTATCAATTGACCTTTACAGCTGCAACTGGAGGGTGCAATTAAAATGATATTCTCATGCTTGAGGCTGCTGAAATCTATATATTCATTCATTAACATGCCAAAGTACAACAAGGTCAGCATTCACAACTACAAAAAACAAAACCCAACCCCCCCCGCCCCTCAAAAACAACCAAACAAAAAGCTCTAAAGAAAATAAGATATAAAAAAATAAATAAAAGTGTTTTCAAGGTAGGCCGTAACTAGCCGGTTTTCCTCCAGAGAGCGGTTCAGACACCACCTCAGGGATGCTGGGAAATACCCTAATTAAGCAGAACGAGCGGCAGGTAGGATCGCTAGCCGCAAGACTCGGTCCCATTAGGAGTCTGCATCTAACCTCGCCACGACAAGGGGTCAAACATAAAACCTCCGGCAAAGCAGGCAGTGAGGGACAGAACGAGTGAGAGAGGAAGGCTTAATGAGAAGGACAAAATGGAAAGAAATGAACAGGAGACAGAAGGAATTGGAGAAGGAAAAAAAGAGCTGTGTTTCCCCTTGGCCTGAAAAAGAGAGAGAGAGAGCACGAGAGAGAGAGAGAGAGAGAGAGAGCACGAGAGAGAGAGAGAGAGAGCGAGAGAGAGAGCGAGAGAGAGTGAGAGAGAGCGAGCAAGAGAGAACATGATGTTTTCACAGTTCCTGCCTGCCACATTAGCAGTCTGCCAGGATACTACTTGGGTGCTGATGTGAGGGTGCATGAGCTGCTAATGCTGCCATCCTTTGTGTGTGTGTGTGTGTGTGTGTGTGTGTGTGTGTGTGTGTGTACACACTTGTGGCCAAGACCGTATGAGCAAAACAAGTCTGGGTTACAGTGTACTGTTTAATGCAACTTTTGTGGCTCTGACTCAAGTCGACTCAGTTCTTTCATGAACCACATCATTTCTTTTGTTAGGCTTTACCTTTAATTGTGCAATATTTGTCCTAAGACAAAAATCTAGCATTTGATTGTGTTATTCCGGTGTTTCCTTGTTAAACAGGTTCTGATGTGGCTAGAAGTCACATGGCGTGTCCCACTACTTGTTATTCTGGTAAGCGGTTTGACACGTGTTACCGTCAGTGTGGAGTTTCACAGGATCTCCCAGCGCTCACACACACACACACACACACACACACAAATTCAATAGTTGAACTGGCAACACGAATGTGACTTTGAGGTGAATGTGTATGTGTAAGTACGTATGCTTGACTCTCTGTGATTAACTGTATTCCTGCCTCACATCCAGTGATCCCGGGTTCGACCACAACACTGATAGGTTACTGAAGAAGAAAATTCTCTTGTTACATTGTGTGTTTTGTATCCAAAGGAAACTACACAAATCTTGTGTTAAAGTGTTTGTATCCACTTCAGGGTGCATCCATGGCACTTGGATCTTCTTTTAATGACCCATAACTTTAGATAAAAAAGTTGCAGCTGTGGCAGAGAAGAGGCTGTAATAAATTAGGGACTTGTCTATGACTTGAGCCTTTATTCTACATTTCAAACCTCGATCTGTGATGTAACCAAGAACCAACATGCTACTAGTGAGGATATGGGATATGAACACTTTAGCGTCCTCCGACCTTCTCTCAACCCTGATACCTGTCCATATCAAATATCTGCAGTAGTCCACAAGACATCACCCAAATTTCTGAAGAGAAGATTTTCACTGTTTTTCCAGTAATACTGTGATATTGGCTGCTAATTCTACGATTCAAAATCTTTCCTAATCTCTTCACAAATTCTATGCTAAAAGTCTCTAAGCTAATTAATTAATTGCTAATTCTAAAAATCTTTCTTTCTTAAATCTGTATAATAAAAATTCTTTTTAACTCTAAGCTAAAAATATTTTGCTAAATCTACGCTAAACATCGCCGCTAAATCTATGCTAAACATCTTTGCTAAGCCTAACCTAAAACTCTTTGCCTAACTCAAAAACTAAAAATCTCAACCTTGTTAAATCCTGAAGAGTAAAACGCAGCCATCATCAGCAAAGACACCTCTAAGAAATCAAACAATATTCTTTGAGACGCTTTGACACTTTTAGCGTACGGTAAAAGCTTCACAACTTCTACCATTCGATAAATGTTTAAAGGTGTACTTCGATAAAGGCGATTCATGGAATAACTCTCAGAGTAGATGTTGGTTGATGGGCATGGCGGTCGCACAGAGACAGAAACCGAGGGCCAGAGGATCGAGCCAGAGAGACAACGTAATAAGTCTGAGGTATTCTCTGAGCTGTGAGCCAAACCCTCAGCGCTGACTATCAAAGGCCAGAAAGAGAGCTGCGTGCGCTCCGGCTGCCCGCGTTCACCCCTCCACCCCCACCCCCTTTACGTCTCTTGTCCTTTTCTGGTGAGCGAGAGGGGTGGAAAGAGCACGAGCAGGGCTAAATATTTCCACAGTGAGGAAAGTCCTCGTGGTTGCTCGCTGCTGTTTCTCTCAGCTGGGGCTGACTGCACAACAATGGAGGCCAGTGTTCTAGTTCTGACCCGGCCTCGGCCCACTGCTCAGCAGCCTGCAGCGCTATGACAAGCAGGAGATTCAAGATTTATGAAGCGGTTCATCCTGAATGGATGTTTTACTGTATACAGACAGATATACGGTGTATTGGGGGGGGGGGGGGGGTTGGCACATGGTAAGTGGATACAGCGTAGAGAAGTAAGCTGATAGCATGGAGAACATGGACCCTGAAGAATTCAGTAAAAAGAGCAGATAGCAAATGTAGGCTGTGAAAAGAGACTGGGAAAAGAGTTGCTTACTGTACATGTAGACGAATAGTGTAGAGTTTATGAACCAAATCTCATTTATATACTAGTGTAGTGTATGAGGCTGTAATCATTTTGATAATTCCCAGCTAGGAAATTATTAAAAACACAAACGTTCTTAATTTTATTTATTTTTATTCAAGACATTTTGCAGGCATGAATCCTTTACTTAAAAGTATTAAGCTTTATTAAATTAAAAAAAAAAAACATTACTAGGTTATGCAGCATTTTTCATATACTATATAAAGGTTAAAATATTAAAATTGAACCTATATATAAAGATCTTAGGAAATAAAGACGTGTGGCAGCGATTCTAGGAGAAGGCCTTGGGTAGACAGCATGTCTCCAAGAACGTCTGCTGCAGATGTTCTCAGGCCTCAGGCATTCTGACATTTCAAATGAATTCCACTTCAGCTCCTGAAACCCGGTCCTGACCGTCAAAACTGCTCACCTCACAGTCATCTGTGTCTGTTTGCCATCCCCAAACTCCCATAAAACCTGGGCTGGGCTTGAAACATAAATCGTCTTGCCCTTTTCAATGGTATTTTGTAAATGTTCAATTTCAGGATGAAAGCGCACACGGACGAATCAGTTCAGCGACTGTAGCCTAAACATGCAGCTTCAGGGAAATCCGATGCACACTCACACGTACACGCTCCCACGAAGTTGCGCCGAACCAACTGAGATGATGAGCAGATGATGGTATCTGGTGAATGTACGTGTGTTAGGCGGCTCAGAAACCACAGTTTCCCGTCTGGGAAAATTCTGTTTGCTGCAGAAGAGGAAGTGACACCATAAGGTCTGCATGGGTCCTTCCTCTTGTCAAGCTACTCCTCTTTACATCTACAGCTACACACACAAACACATGCAAATCCTAACAACTTATTTCCAGTAACAGATAGCAGAAAGCAGTAGCCAAATGGGTTGCTTTGGTAAAGTCAGCAAGGGGAGAAAACAGCAGTCCAGTGAAACACTACGCCATTGTGGGAATGTTACAAGTGTGTGTGGTTGGCTGGGGGAAGACTTCTGGATTAAGGGAATCGTTGGTGTCATAACAGACAGTGGATCAGGGATATGGACGAGTGGGTTGATGGAAAAATCCTCCCAGGCAACAGCCGGCAGGAAGAGTCTGAATCATTCTTACCATGCAAGCAAACACAATGGATTCTTCTCATAACATCGATCTCATGTCCTGTAACCCCTGACCTGATATTTGACCAAAGTTCACCATCAATACAGACAAATCAATCCATTACATCATCTTGAAGGAACACTTGGATTCATGTCTGTGCTTGTGGAAGCTACCAGAAAACACTCAACATGTAACATGAGAGAAAAACTACTAACAGCTGATATGCATTTGCATTTTTGGAAAAAAACAAAACCTGTAAACAGACCATTCTGGAAAGAACTTGAAGTTTTTTTTCCCCGCATGGAAACCACCTTGGTGGTGGAAACTCTGGTTCTGTTATGCATGTTATGTTGCTGGTTATTTTCACATTATATTAAATACTATAATAATTATACAGGTCACTGGTGGTCCAGTGGAGGGATTCAGGCCTCACACCAATGCAGCCCAGGTTCAGCAGGAAACTCAACTGAGGGGGTTAATTGAGTGCCAGACACAAACACCAGAAAAAAACGGGAGGGTTGCATCAGGAAGGGCGCAAAAACTTGTGCCAAAATCAAATATGCAGATTGGATGATCCGCTGTGGTGAGGGTGCAACTGAAGGACAACTACAATAATTACACAGGCGTAGCCCATAATAAATGTTCGTCACTCGTTAATGAGAAGACATTTTATGTGATTTGATGCACAATTTGTGCTCATTTGTCTGACTTTTATCTAATGCGATTTTCAGGATTTTCAGCAATGAATCAGAGTCTCAAGGATACGCAGTTGAGGGCTAAAAGTCCAGCTCAAAGACACAAATTTGTTAGCTTGGCAACAACCTCATAAAGCAATGAAAGTATCAATCGATTTCGGTTCAATAGTAACGCAGCAGATTTGCAGTGGTCAAGATATTTTTGACACTATGAGGATATAAAAACCTTTTTCAGGTTCTCATAGTGGAATGTTGAAGAGTTCTTCTTCAGGAATTACATCACCTTCCAGATTTCTCACGAAAGGTCCAATAGTCACATTAACAAGCATTTTAAATGTTCTGATATTTAATCATATTTTAACCAAGAGCTATTCTTTAGATGTGCCCCGATCTCTCAGCCAGTGACTAATGAAGATTGCTCACTATCGTCCATCTATTTGTATTAAGGGTCAATTGTCTATCCATCCATCCTCTACACCGCTTATCTTACTGGGTCACAGGGAACCTGGAGCCTATTCCTATTACACTTCAGAAAATTTAGAGATGCCTATCAGCCTACAATGCACATCTCTGGACCAGAGTACCTAGAGGAAACCCTCGAAGGCATGGGGAGAACAGGCAACCTCCACACACATTGCAGAGGAGTATTGGGAATCGAACCCCCAACCCTGGAGGGGTGAGGCAAATGTGCTAACCATCAAGCCACCCTGCTTAGTTTATTGTATGCACAATACTGTTTCTATAAGAAGTTCACACTTATACCTCCAGTTTTCTTTGCAGAACAGACAACCACGCCGCCTGCATGTCCACAAACAATCTTTCCTCCACATTTTTGCTGATCACATTTTGTACGTTATATACCAGGTCTGCGCCAGGTTTCAGGTTTGGATGACTGACTGTCCTTTCAAAGTCTATGTTCAGTAATGTAAAGGATCCTGTACAACAAGATTGAAAATTTATAGGAGGACAATACAAACAAGTATCGCTGTTCCAACATTAATGAATCATTTCCGATGTCCTTATGAGACACCACTTCCTACCTCAAGCAACAAAGAAAACTACAAGCTTGTGTAGTTCAGGTGAAGTACAGATGATATTTAGTCCTATTATAATCATTTCAATTGAAACAAATCATCATTCAGTCCACACAAAGCATGTACTACATTGGAGATTTCATCATTTTAACGCGAGTCAAA
>NC_080733.1:6119955-6204955 GCF_019097595.1 Hemibagrus wyckioides | reverse complement strand
TCCACTGGAAACTGGATTCCTAGTGTTAAAAGTTAAATAATTCTTATTTAATTTAATTATTATAGTAATTATTAAACTACTCAAATATCAACAAATGAAACATTTAAGGAAGGAGTTGAGATCATTATATTCGAGTAAACTGGGTTTATGTACAGATGGGTGTGATAGTGGTTTCTTTTCTGAGAGCAATACTGAAGCATCAGCTTTCCTGATCTGATGTCACTTAAACAGAAGAACGTCACATAACTGATACAATAAAGTATAAATATAATATCAATTCTATCAAAAAGAGAAAAAAATGGTCATGTCTCTTTATAATCAATATTTCCAGCTTTTTCCCCAGAATCTTAGAAATTTGTTACAGAACTGAATATCAGAGGTCTTTTATGATCTCCGATATCATCTGATCTAATATTTTTGGCTGGTATCAGCTTCCTATTTGGTGGTTTGCCGTTTCCTTTGCTAGATCCTCAGTGCTTTAAGCGTGTACACACACACACACACACACACACACACACGTACATGTAAACACAAACACACATGTACATGTACACACAAACACACACACGTGTACATGTACACACAAACACACATGTACATATACACACAAACACACATGTACATATACACACAAACACACATGTACATATACACACAAACACACATGTACATATACACACACACATGTACATATACACACACACATGTACATATACACAAACACACACACGTGTACATGTATACACAAACACACACACACACGTGTACATGTACACACAAACACACATGTACATATACACACAAACACACATGTACATATACACACAAACACACATGTACATATACACACAAACACACATGTACATATACACACACACATGTACATATACACAAACACACACACATGTACATATACACAAACACACACACACGTGTACATGTACACACAAACACACATGTACATATACACACACACACGCGTACATATACACACAAACACACGCGTACATATACACACACACACGCGTACATATACACACACACGCGTACATATACACACACACACACGTGTACATATACACACACACACGTGTACATATACACACAAACACACATGTACATATACACACAAACACACACACACGTGTACATATACACACAAACACACACACACACACGTGTACATATACACACAAACACACACACACGTGTACATATACACACAAACACACACACACGTGTACATATACACACAAACACACATGTACATATACACACAAACACACGTACATATACACACAAACACACACATGTGTACATATACACACACACGTGTACATATACACACAAACACACATGTACATGAACACACACACACACACACACGTGTACATGTACACACACAATCAAACCTGTGTACACACACAGACACACACACAGTTTAACAACATGCCTTTAACAATCATGCTGTTTGTACATATACACACAAACACGTGTACATATACACACAAACACACACACACGTGTACATATACACACAAACACACACACACACACACGTGTACATATACACACAAACACGTGTACATACACACAAACACACACACACACACACGTGTACATATACACACAAACACGTGTACATACACACAAACACACACACACACACACACACACACACACACACACGTGTACATACACACAAACACATGTACATATACACACAAACATGTGTACATATACACACAAACACACACGTGTACATACACACAAACACACACACACACACGTGTACATATACACACAAACACACATGTACATATACACACAAACACACACACACAAACACACATACGTGTACATATACACACAAACACACGTACATATACACACAAACACACACGTGTACATGTACACACACACAATCAAACCTGTGTACACACACAGACACACACACACAGTTTAACAACATGCCTTTAACAAGAACATGAGCTCCAAGTCCTATTGACCTTCCTGCAGGACAGCACACACACACTGCCTGGTTATCTGTAGATAAGAAAGCTGGACTTCACTTCTCCCCCACCCCCCACCTCCCCACCGCCCACAACCACGTGTGCGCGCGCACACACACACACACACACACACACACACACACACACAGCTGACTTGAAGCAGAAATCACTTTTGTCTAAAACCAAAACACAAACACCTATTTGGAAGGAAACTGATAAACCCTGCTCATGTTACAAGAAACCAGAGCAAGAAAAACAGATTCCGGTTATTCAACTTAACTAAATAAAAGCTGAGAGCCAAGGCTTAAGAACACACACACACACACACACACACACACACACACACACGTTCGATTCCTGATAATGACTTCACGGCTCAAGAGGCTAATTGCAGCGCCATAAAGGTGTTGTATAATAGGCAGAGAGCTACATGCGCAATGACACAGGATTTATACACAAAGCCTGAACACAAGCACTCATTTAAACGATTAATAGATAATTACAAGATTAGTTACCAAGCAGCAAGTTAATTATTTGAAACAGGGATTGGACTAGGCTTGTGCGAGAGATTTTTTTTTCCTGCATGCAACTTTCCGGTTAAAAAACTCAAGATCAACGATGTAAATAAACAAAGAAAATGAGCTTTTTTTTTCAGGTTTCAACAAAGTAACAGAGAACACAACAATAAACTATAGGAATAAAGTATGTGGAGCACTGACCATCACACTCGTCTTCTTCAGACTGATGCCACAAACTCTCAAGCACACAGTTGTTCAGAATCTCTCTCTATACTGCAACTTTACAATTTCCCTTCACTGGAACTCACACCCTGTTCCAGCAGGACACTGCCCCTGTGCACAAAGCACAGAGCTCCATGAAGATGGACTGGAGATCAGATCAGAAGACCTTCACAAAGCATCTGAGATTCATCTGCTTTGGACTGCACTGAAAAAAAGACTGCCGATTTGGTGAGTGAAGATGCAAAAAGACTCCAGTGATAACTGGTGGAAGCTTCTAGACTAAACAGCAGGAATGAATACTGGATATTGTAGCAGTAATAATGTTAAGAGGTGATAATGTTGTATAATTCATGAGCCTAGATTGGTCTAAATGTTTAACACTGAAAGCTGACATGCTGATCTTTAACTGTCCTGCAGAAGGTTAACCAGCGGTCAACCACACACACACACACACTATAAATACACACAGACACACACAAATATACATACATACACCTATATAGACAGACACACATAGCCACACACACACACTGTGTGTATATATATCACACACACAGACACCCACACAGGCATATCCACACACACACACCTATATATACACACACATAAGCGCACACACACCATGATGCTGTTATTTATATTGTTTGTGTCTGTGCTGCTGCTCTCTAACCTCTCCTATTTGGACTACAGAGGAATGCCGACACGTCTGCCCCATCCTTTGACAGACGTCACTCCGCCCCGAGAATAACATTTGTCCTCTGCTATAGATGACCTTTAAAAGTCTAAACGGAGCCAGTAGCACCTGCTTTACTGTGATCTTCAGCAAAGCATAGGTGAACACACCCACACCACTTCATCTGAAAGCACAAGAGTTTTTTTTACGTGAAGTCATGCTGCTCAAATCCTAAACCTGTTAATGCTCCAGCGTGCTCGCGTTACATTTAACTCGGCTAAAACCGCAACAACTAAACAACTCTGAGGAAAAAGTATTAGGATTAATTCTGTGCAATTCAGGGGAAATCAGTGAGGGCTTGAATCTGTGTGAGATGACTTTATGTATCGGTAATCTTTATCCTGTCCTGGTAATTTGTCTGCTGATGAAGCGCTGTGTTTGTGCCTCCGACAAAAATCCAGAAAGTCTTCATCATCTCGAATAAACGTGGAGTTCTCTGGTCATGTGGAAAACATTTCGTCCAACAAGCGTCTTTAGTTTTACTCAAGGAAGAATTGAACTCTTTACCAGAGCCCAAAAAAAATGGAATTTGCTCCTGTTTTGTTTTGTTCATTGAAGGTCTGTCATGTCACACTGCATAATGGTGATTAATATGTAGCTGTTTGCAACATTTTCATAAAAACTTAAATAAACCTAAATAAAACATCATCTTCAAAATAAATGTTGATATCAAGCCCACTTCTGCCCAAGTGCTTGCTGCCTTTGTCAGATTCCAATACACAGACACAGCATATATACTGTGTGCACAATAGGCAAGTGAATATTAAGAAAGCCAAAACCTTAATTCTACTTTCTTCAGTATTCAGATTTTGGATTGACGGAGAGCACTGTAGTTGTTCAATAATACAACTTTCCTACTAATTGTGCACACAGTGTACATTGATCAGCTGTAACTAACATTAACACTAATAATCTTCTTAGAGTGGCACAGGTACAGGGGTTTGATATATTAGGCAGCAAATACACAGTCAGTTCTCCAAGTTGATGTGTGGGAAGCAGGAAAAATGGGCAAGCGTAAGAAGGACTAGACGACTTGGTCAGAGCCTCTCCATAACAGCAGGGCTTGTGGGGTGTTCCCAGTATGCAGTGGTTAGTCTTTATCAAAAGTGGCCCAAGGAAGGACAACCGGTAAACCAGCGATGAGGTCATGGACATACAAGACACCTCGATGTGTGCTAGCTGTCTGGTCCGATCGTAGCTGAAACTACTATTTCAGAAATAGCTGAAACTGCGGAAAAAGTTGACACTATGATTAAGAGGTTTCAGAGCTGTTTTGGCAGCACAAGCAGGACCTACACAACATTCAGCAGGCGGTTTTAACGTTAAGGCTGATCGCCGTAACGTTCCCTTGTCTGCAGCATAACGTCACGGCCATGGCACACACATTATATAGGGATATATAGAAGTGGTTAAAAATAACCAGAAAGCTGAAACCACGATGACTAATCTGGTGGAGACTGGAGAGCAGGAAGCAGCTCGCAGCCTAACGTGCGAGCTCTCTAAAAGGATCGTTGTGGTTCGGTCATGCTAATAAAACTCTGGAGGCTTGAGAAACAGTGAGACGGTGCAAGGTTGTGTGCGCCGCCATGTTCTTTCACGCTCAGATCGGCGCACCAAAACTTCCCAGAAGAAAAGACTCAGGCTAACCCGAAATAGCGCGACGACGTTTCCCACGTCAATAAAACTGCCATCATGGGGGGCAACCGAGAGCCTGCTTGTCTTCGACTTTAACCACACAATCCCGGGTCAAGCGTGAGCTTTTCATGTCTACAGCTTTCGTCAAGCAAGTGCACGCTAACACGGATTCTCTAGAAAACACTGATTCATGAACCATTTCTCCATCTTTAGCACCGTCTACGACCACAGCACATCCCCCTCCAAACTGCAGTAACACATGGCCAGTGAGCAGAAAGGCTGAGTGGGACGTCTGCCAGATATTAAAGCACCAGGAGTGACGAATGCTCAGCCGCTCACAAGTTGCTCGGTCCCCTGGGGACAAATGGAAAGCACCGTATGCTTTGCATATCTAACACATCTCACTGACCTGGACTGTTTCAAGCTGATTTGCATCAGAGACTCATGTGGGGTTCAGTCAGCACTGTCAAATCCAGCCTTTAATAACAACGCCATGGAAGACAGACAGAAGAGGCGGATCCAAGCCATGACGTCTAATTTAAATTTGGTTGAACAGTCCCGAGTCACCTGAGTGAAAACGCTTTTGAAAGAATTAAATAGAGAACAGGAAGCTTTTTAAAATACTGACCTGATTTCCATACATTTACAGCATTTCGCAGACGCCCTTATCCAGAGAGCCTTACACTTTATACAACTGAATGATTCAAGGTTAAGGCCCCAGCAGTGGATGCTTGGATTTGAACCTTTCCGGTCAGTAGTTCAACACCTCAACTACTAAGCTACCACATCCCCATAATCTTTCCATAATCATTAAAGATTTAAAAAATAAACAAAAGCAGTACTAGCGAACATTAACCCAAAGCTGATTTAGACATTACCGTGCGGATTGACTTGTGAATTCCCAGACAAATCAATACGGCAGTGAAAAGACTACAAAGGGGCCAAGATTATAACAATGGCTTTCTGTTGAGGCAAAGCAGCTCCGTCTGAAAAGAGAGAAAATGAAGAGTCTGGATGTGAGACCAAAGCCGGCAGTGGAGGGACCATGATTCAGAGGTTTTTCACAGGCATGGGATTCATCCAGACTTACAAGATAATGAAAGGGACTTTCAGCTACCTCTGTCAGCGACGTTCTGGCAAGATTTCGGAGCCAAGACGCTAAGTGGATTGACAAAGAGCTGACTGTTTAGACTGAGGCATCTCTGCAGATTAGATACGCCTCAGATTTCAGTAGCATAAATAAACCGGTCCAAATTAGAAATGAAAATGTCACATTCACTGGAACTTTTTTTTTTTTATTCCCTTTGCAGCCAGATATAGCCAGAGATTCAGACCGAAGGCAGAAGGTCTGGACTCCATAGCTGCTTTTATTGGACGTCTGATTGACATGTAAAGCATCCGATCACAGTTCATTTTGTTTAGCGTCATGTTGAGGAGCGTGAAAATGTAAAATCACCATCCTGGCCTGCAACCACAGCTTGTTCATTTAAGGAAATTAATGAGTCTATACCGTGTACTTTACAGTGAGGGAATATAGTGGGTGGGATTAGTCAGAATTGCTTCCAGAGGAGCTGGACGGTTTTAATTGGATTTACACTTAACCATAAAATTGATAAAGCTCCATTAAAGTGAACAAGCAAACAAAAAAAACAGAACACAAGACGACTAAAAGGACCATAAGACAAATGAGAACACAAAACAAGACAGAACACAAGACAACAAGGAAAAACAAAACCAATTTTTCTCTTAAAAATTCTTGTTGAGTATAGAACTCATTGTAGAAAACTAATACACGTACTAAAAAATTGTGAAGCACGTCGGCTTGACTTTATTGGAAGCCTGCCATCTTTATCCAGTCATACGTCATGAGGTTTATGGCGGAGCTGTCACTGCAGGGGTGATGTTTTGTGTGTGTGTGTGTGTGTTCTGATGGAGTTCTTTCTTCACTGCCCTGCTTGACATGTGGGGCTGTTGTACAGCAGCAAAAAATACTGCAGGAAGGACCGTACGGCTGGGAATTTCCCACCGAGCCAGCAAGACAGCTGATCAGAGCATCGGTGCAAAGTACAACAAAGCACCTGGATTTCCTCCATCCACACAAGCCACAGGAGAGGAGGAGAGGAGGCTGAAGACAAGCAAAAATAATGTGGATGAACAGGGGAAAAGAAAAGAGGCCAAACTAGCTTGTGCTACAACAGATCTGTTTCATTTCAATGAAGCCAGAAAGACCCGAATGAAGTGGGGTCTAAACACACACACACACACACACCTGGTCACGAAAAGGATGGATGAACACCAGGAGTGTGACTCTGACCCTTTCACCAGGCTACACAGACTCTAATGAGGCTAATCAGCATCATGGTAGGCTCTAGCTGCAGGGTCAGCAGCCGACAAGAACACAAAAGCCTGCACTCTCGCTGTGGCCAGAACCCAGGACTTTGCAGTTCAACAGCGTATTGATCGCGCACTCTCGGTCTGAATATGTATTTAGACGAGCTGAATGCCAAACGGTGTTGCGATGCCGCTCAATAGCAAACCTTCTGCTCTTTATGTGGCCTCTAATACAAGAGGTCAGTGGCTTCTGAAGAGTTTGTCAACTAGGATTAAAAAAAGATAAAATAACAAGTGGGTAAAAAAACTAAGAGCATGTTGATCACACTTAACTAGGAATGTATAAACCTAGTCTGCATCGATGTTGTTGGTGAAATGTGATAAAGGTTGCAAGACTGTCCTGGAAAAACACTCCACATCTCAGCCTGCTGCATCATGCTGTTGAGTTCATGAGGCAGTGATCTTCACACAGAGTTAAAGTGCATTCACACACGTTGGTCCATTTGCTGAGCAAATTGATCTTTCTGGTTTGTTTGCTGTACGGTTTAGGTTTGCTCACACTGGACATAATTAAACAAACCAAAGGACAGAAAAACTACAAAACTTTTTCACATATGGGTCAAAAACAGAGATAGAAATAGCCGGGTAAACAAACTTGCCGTGTGTGTGTGGCACTCTTGTAGAAATAGCATTGTATAAACATCACCCACTTGCTTTCTCCTTGCAGTACTACAGCTCTGTCCTTTGTCTCCTAGTTTAATAATCCCATCACGCCACATTCAAGTCAGATCTCTTTCTCAGTGTGACGGAATCACTTGAATTGAATCGCTCATTTTGTTTGCTCTGTCGGATTCAACCAGAACAAATGAAAGTACGCCGAGACTACACTTGCCTTCTGTAATCTGTTGGCTAATGATGAGAAATATCCGAGGTGCGGTGGTGCCGCTATTTAAAACAGATCGAGTTGTATGTACTCAGTGTTGGAGCATCAACTTCACACATAATCAAGGCATCAAATAAGTCAGTGGAGCGAATCAAAGTAGAAGATCAGCTAATACATTCTTCAGATCGAGGCCAGGATCAGCCCTGATACAGATTCCAACCTTGATGTTTTAAAATAAGCGAGGATCCCTAAGCCCTCGGCTAGAGATTCACACTGATACACCAAGCGCGCTTGTGTAATTTCGCATTCTCTTTAACAACCTCCGAGACAAGAAAAAGGCATGAAACCGAGCGAATTAGCATTTATCCGAGTCACGGTGGAAAAGCGGTAACGCACAACCGGAAATTATTCTAAAAACACCGGAGAAAATTACATGCCAATTCCATAACTCCTGATTTTAAAAGCTAGGCTATAAGTGGCTCTTGTCAAAATGGGAGGTTTTAAGCAGGTAACCAGGAGCGAGCAAAATCAATCACTGGAGTTAATGCACTATGTCTCCTGCCAGGAAGGTAGAGAAGGAAAGCAACAGAGCAGCGAACGGACCGAGCTGATAAACCCCCTGCCTGCCAGCGGTTTCTCAGAAATGCTCCTGCTGAAGCCACACAGAAAACACTTGTGAAGTAAACACTGACCAGGTTCCAGTTAGTTCATCAGATGTGACTAAAACACATCCAGTCGATGTCAAGGTACAGTTTTCTGGCCAGAACATCTAGGCCTGAGGGTGAATAGAGGACATTTAAATGACTGCAGTGTGCCTGAACGGACTGAACCCTGAGGAGATGCAGAACTCACTTAAAGAAATACAAATCACAAATGTTTACCCTTTTTACCAGTCCACCAGTGGAATGGAAGTCGACTTATGAAGCATTTTTAGTCAGTATAAACAAATTATTTTATTGCTGATACACACTGAGACGTGTTTTGCCCTCTGTTGATAACCTTACACAGAATTTTTGTGGTTAAAAATAACACCTTCACATTTTAGGTGCTTTTGAACAAGCACTTGGGGCAGAGCAGAAATGGGTTTGATATCAACATTTACTTTGAAGATACTTTGCTGGAGGTAGCAGAGCTGAAGATGTTGAGGTTCTCTTTGGGAGTGACACGGTTGGACAGGATGAGGAACGAGTACATCAGAGGGACAGCTCATGTTGGACGTTTGGGGGACAAAGTTAGAGAGGCCAGGTTAAGATGGTTTGGACATGTCCAGAGGAGGGAGAGTGAGTATATTGGTAGGAGAATGTTAGGGATAGGTGGAGAGAGATGATTCGCTGTGGTGACCCCTGAAGGGAAAAGCCGAAAGAAGAAGAAGATTTACTTTGAAGATAGAAACATGTGTGGAAAATAAACCAATTGTTTTTGCTATGAAAATGTCCTAGTAGTCTAGGGGGGGAAAAAACACGGAAATACTTACGAAAAACTACAAACTCTTAAAGCTTTGAGTGTGTGCTTTCATATGAGCTTCATATTAACCATCACTGTGGAGTGTGACGTGACCGAGACATGAACATGGACACAACAAAACAGTAGGAAATTGTTAGGAATAGTTCAATTCCTATGAACAAGCATTTGGGGCGTCTCAGAGAGCAGAAACAGGTTTAACATCAACAATTACTTTGAAGATAGAAACAATTTGTGTGTGGGGGGAAAAGAAAAACTAACCACTTGTTTTTTGGGAACTTTTCTATGAAAATATTGCCTCTAGTAGGTTATATATGAATAGAAATACTTAAATAGAAAAACTACAAATTCTTAGAGTGTCTACTTTCATATGAGCCACTAACCACTGTAGACTGTGACAATTTTTGGCCTCTGTGAAAAAGTGTTACAGAATTATAGTGTGTGTGTGTGTGTGTGTGTGTGTGTGTGAGAGAGAGAGAAAGAAAATGCACGGCGTGCATCAGATTCTGTCAGTAACATCGGTGTTCACTTTCATTTCCTGTAAACTACTCAGAAACTTTCCAGTAATCATTTCACTGCCAAATCTTTTCACTTCTTACAAGTAACTAACGCGTAAAATGAGAAAGTAAAATCGGCAGAACGAGAAAACGTAAAAGATTATATCAGAAATAGAAAATAGTAGCTATGATTAGATTAATGATATTTTAACTTGAGAAGATGATGGAAGTGGCAAAAACAAACAAACAAAAAAAGGTCTAGCAGAAAAAGAGGGTTGCTAATTTTGGGTTCATTTTATATTATTGGTTAGAATTAGAATAGAATTGCAGTTTAGAGTTCATCATACACATTAAGGTTGAACATTTTCTCCATATGTAATGCACTAGAGTTTTATGACCCTGCATTCTTACCTGAGGAAAGAAGAAAAAAAGAAAAAGAAATCATTACAAACACCTACTAGATAAAATATTCAGCAATGAGTACATTCACACACACTGCTACATACCAGGAGACTTTTATCGCCATGACAACTGGGTTTATTTTTTTTAGTACATATGCATTATATATTATAACTGTTTTTGAAATAGATAAGTATTATAGTTATTGTCCAGGAGGTCACCTCCAGTGTAATACACATCTGTAGTTACAATGATGTTTAAATAATGAGGCAGTGGGTAAAACTTAATAATAAAGAAAATCAATAAAAAGTATTAGCATCTAATGTGCATGGATCTGTACGTATCTGCACATGCAAAGAAAAACCCAAAATATTTTTTTTTTAAAAATAATAAAAAACATGCATAAAATTTAGAAGCAGGAAAAAAGAATCCTGATATGAAATTTAACACGATGTAGAAACATGAATGAAATGAATCGAATCCAACATTTTAGTTTTTTTTTGCCTGAGCAGAATGGTGTGGGAGTGTCACATCCCATAATGAATCACAGCAGCGTCTCCTAGGCGACATAATCAACTGGTGAAGTGCTCGATCTGTGTGTGCGGGAACGAACGCGGGAACGAGTGGTGTTTCTACACCGGGGCTTTTGTTTACACACGCGGGCCATGAATGCAGCGCGGTGCGGAGTGGCTCACGGGGCGTCAGCAAAGCGGCAACAATCTGTTGTGGTTTGTTTGCGATGTGCTGCTGCTGCTGCTGCTTCTGCTTCCCCTTCAAGCTTGCATGAAAAGGCACGCTGTTCACTGCAACGTGCATAACATGCATGCAGGTCATGTCTGACTGAATGAAATAGTTCAAGTCTGTACAGTGAAGTGCATTTTAATCTTTATTACTGTAAAAATTGTTAATGAAATTTCTTTTTTTTTAAGCATTAGATGCAGATCATGATGGTTTCACTTATTAGAACTGAGGGCAAGCAGCCTTCATTATTGCCACACATACACCGATCAGGCATAACATTATGGCCACCTGCCTAATATTGTGTTGGTCCCCCTTTTGCTGCCAAAACAGCCCTGACCCATTGAGGCATGGACTCCACACTAGATCCCTGAAGGTGTGCTGTGGGATCTGGCACCAAGATGTTACCAGAAGATCCTAAAGGATGCTTTTGATAGATACTGACCACTGCAGACCGGGAACACCCCACAAGAGCTGCAGTTTTGGAGATGCTCTGATCCGGTCATCTAGCCATCACAATTTGGCCCTTCGTCAAACTCGCTCAAATCTTTACGCTTGCCCATTTTTCCTGCTTCTAACACATTAACTTTGAGGACAAAATGTTGACTTGCTGCCTAATATATCCCACCAACTAACAGGTGCCATGATGAGGAGATCATCAGCGTTATTCACTTCACCTCTCACTGCTCATAATGTTATGCCTGATCGGTGCACAGTGGAATTCTTTTCTTTGCATATCCCAGATGAGGACATTGGGGTCAGAGCGCAGGGGCAGCTATGATACAGTGCCCCTGGAGCAGAGAGAGTTAAAGGGCTTGCTCAATTGCCCAAAAATGGAGCTTGGTGGTGGTGGGGTTTGAGCCCTGATCCTCCGATCAGGAAACCCAGAGCCTTAACCAGTGCCCTAATGATGCTTTGGGAACAATGAGTTCATTTGAACTAACATTCTTAAAGAAAATGGCAGAAAAAATAGAAATGCAGAAAAACTACCGAAACAAATAGAAAACAGAAGCTATAGCAAAAAGAAGGAGTTTTTTTATTGAAATTATTTATTTATTTATTTTAAAGCTGGCTCCTGTGCTGGCTTTAATGTTACTCAGTCTCGTATACAGTAGGTGTATAATAGAAAGTGAAATCTGCACAGCCTACAGCAAATCAAGTCAAACAGACAGGAAATCTAAATAAGTACTAGCCATTTAATAATTCAAGTCAAGCTTAACCCTAGGCAAGTGCTAGACTGAATAATTCGAGTGTGCAGTAGGTGGAAGAGACGCTACTATTCCCAGAAGACAGACAGAATTAGGAAGCACTGTACCACCCTGACTGGCACTGGCCTCAGCTATATGCTACCACTGCGGCGCCAAGCCTCTGACACCACTTTCATTTCCTGTCACAGCGGATAGATTTTCCAGCAGAGTGACAGACAGGCTCGGCTTTTTCAAATCAGTTGACGGTGCTATTGGTGGCCACTCTGAGAAGGGTTGGATTAGCAGTGTGCAGAAGGAAGGAAGGGAAAAAAAAAAAAAAACCAAGAAAGCGAGACTTTGCAGCCCTCCCACAACCTCAGCAATGAAGCAAGAGCCTGCCAAGAGCTCTTCAGAGCACAATGCAACAAATAAAGTGCATAGGGGCTAAGAAAGGCCTTTGCCGTGCCTTTTTTCCCCTTTTTCCTGCAGCTAGACAGCTTTTGTGCCGCAATCCGGTAGGAGGGCATAATGGCAGTGGCTTGGCATGGAAAATCTGCTTCAGAGCCATGATGGATGCCATTGTGCTGTAGCGTTCCCTCGCTGTACCCGATGCTCCGGCACAATAACCGCGCCAGCTCGCCTGCCTGAGCCTTTCGCTTCCTTTCATTAAAGCCCCCGGTCTGAGCTGCTAATGAAGCCAGTGTGTAATTACACAGCCACTTGCCCACAGCTACATAGAAAAATCGCCAGGCTAATTCTCGTTTTCGAGCGTCTTGGCATTGACCGATTTCGCCTACAAGTGAGAGTGAGAGAATGAGAGTGAGTGAGTGAGAAAGAGAGCGAGAGAGAGAGCGAGAGGTGATCATCTTAGCTTTGCAGTTAAAGTGAGCTAAAGGAGCATTACCTCATAGCGAAAAAGTCTTTAATGACACATTTCGGAGAGCAGGGCATTGGGAGCAATTTGGCAACCGGGCCGCTGGCCACCTCCCAAGGTTTCTGAGTTGAGAAAGGAGAGGAGACGAGAGGAGAGAGCAATTTGCACAGATGACATGCAGATGGGTCTTCGGGAGGCCCTGGTCAAAAAAGCTACATGATCTAAAGATGTTTGAGAGAAAGGGAAGCGAAGTGAGCTGTTTGCCTTGAATAAGTCCGTTCGCTCGGCTGGGTTCGGGACAGCTGCTTCTCTAGATACCTAATGCTCTGCTGCCTGTTTATTTTAGGAGCAGATTCCCTTTTCTTCGTTTCTGCTGACGCTCCCGTTTCCACTGGCGAGACGCACTGGATATACGCAATACCCGACAGAGTGCTGCACGGGTCTCCGAGGAAGCGTCCAGTCAAACATATCCCAGGCCACATGGCTTCACATCCAGCATACTTGGAGCAGGAAACGGCGACAGCTGCTCGAGAGCCAGCAGTCTGAATACGCCTACAGTCAGGCGGCGTGTGATTCGCATATGTGCTAAATTACAGCATCGAATGGTGTCCTTCAAGCACAGTGCCTGACAGTTTCTTCCCACATTCAGCCTTTCTGTGGGAGCAGCAGGTCCTTTCAGCTACACCACCTCATTCAGCCTCCCCAGTGAAAGGGAGTTTAAGAGAAAACTAGTGCAAGACAGCAAGACGATGACAGAACAGGAGTCGAGCTCGACAATGGCGTTAAAGGGCAGGGTGTCGAACTCCAACAAGTCCCTCGTGCCTCCCATAATGAAGGTCTGCGGGTCATCGAGTACATTCCCTTGGCTCGCAGCTCACCTCATAATTAAGTGCCTCTTCTACTCTGAAGAACGAGACAGGGAGACCTAAACCTCGTCTCAGGTGTGTAGACTCAATGGAACGTGACATGCTGGCATGTGGTCAAGATGGTCTCCTTTTTGTGCTGATTAACTGCTTTATGTCGAGAACCAACCTTGACAACGGATGAAATGAAAAATCCTCGCTAAATCGGTAGCTCAGGGAATACTGCCGTGAGGGGGAAAAAAAGAAAAACAAGCGCTGGATTCTTTAGCTTTTTTTTTTTTTTACTGTTGCATAAACTTTATCAATTTATTTCGGTTTCTAACGCTTGTAAAAAATATGAAGAAAAAAATCCAATCCATCAATCAAGGCTTTCCTTCAAGTAAACAAATAAAACAAATGACAAAATGATTATACATGGACACCTGATCATTACCTTACCACCTGATCACCACACCCATATCTGGTTCTTCCTCAAAAACGGGAAGCGCACAATTGTATCAAATGTCATTGTATTCTGTAACTTTACAATTTCCCATCACTGGAACTCAACCCCTGTTCCAGCATGACAATGCCCCTGTACACAAAGCACAGAGCTCCATGAAGACATGGTTTGAGAAGGTTGGAGTGATAGAACTGGAGCGTCCTGCACTGAGCCCTGACTCTGACTCAACCCCAGTGAACCCCTCTGGGATGAACTGGAACACCGACTGAACCCCAGACCTCCTCACTCTTACAACATCGGTGTCTGATCTCACTAATGCTCTTGTAGCTGAATGATCACTAATCCCCACAGACATGCTCCAACATCTAGTGGAAAACCTTCACAGAAGAAGCACATAAGAGTGTAATGATTAGGTGTCTTTATATAATGGCTATGTTGGTGAAAGGTGAAAGGATAGTGCATGGGACATTTGTGGGGTTTTTTTAAAGCCACATTCTGACCGTTTTAGACTTCTTTTATACAAGTAGAAAGCAAAGTGGAGGTTAAAATGCTAGTGTGAAAATGAGGTAAATGTAAGCACTGGAGGTGTTTAAACCTGAGTGTGATCTAGCCCAGGTCATAATTGCAGTAACTGACCTACAGGAAGATGGAAGGTCTAGAGCCACCACCCCCCCCCAACCTTTTTAAGCTTACCTTTAAGCACCAATATAGACTATAACCCGAAGCTCCGAGATTCCACCACCATCAGCAATCAAGAGCAGTCCTCTGCTAGGCAGATAAGCTGCGGCACAAATTACTATGGAAGAGAATGCCGGCTTGATTAAGATGAAGTGTTTCCTATTCTCCTGCTGTTCATTCCCCTCGTACAGATCACAATCTGCAAGTGGTAAATTACACTGTTTAAGATCGAGATGACTCGGTATCGCTGCACTTAAATCCAACGGAAGAATATCTTCAGGACATTTTCCCCGAACCTTGGATTTTCCTTCAGTCATCTAGGGATATTCAGGGGGATGAAGCCGAGACTGATTCGAGATCAGCATCTGTAGCTGCTGACACAGTCAACAAGCTGTCTGGGTGACTGAACACACTTATGATAAGCGCATATATAGCCTGTCAATCACCGGCAGACAGGAGACGGCAGCTGCGAAAGCGACTACGGGAAAGCTGTAAGTGATGCTTAGAAAAGCTTCCTGAGATATAAAAAAAAATAAATCCTACACTACAGGGCAAGCTTATTCTTATAGTGAATTACATTGGCTACAGATATGGAAGGATACATTAAAAAAAAGTTAGCAAATCAGGTAAAGACTTTCCAAACTTTTCATTTAAAATCTGAGGGAAAAAAGTGCATTTATGAAGCACAGCTTCACTGCAGTATCTCAATGTACAGAAAAAGAAAGTGATCATATTTGGCGTTTGCTGTGTGACAAGAAAGTTATTTTCTCTTTTTTTGTCTCCTTGAGCTTATTACAAACGCACCGGTGTGGAAAAGTCACAAGCCTGTAAGTCCGGGGCGAGCAGAGTTCCTGTCTCGGCTATTAGTTTTTAATTTAGAGGACAAACAGGTTCAACAAGCAGAAATAAAAAACGGCTTATTCGCTACAGGAAAACAAAATTTGGCGAGGAGGATTTAGGTGTTTAAACGAGCGGTGCTGAAACACTAGCACGAGTCCCAACCATCAGCTGCACTACACACATCAGCTGAGACACCATCCATCTGACAGAACTGCTCTTCTCGAAGATATTAGAAAAGTGAATTCATTTAATTCATTATATTTTAAGGCACCAAGGATAACACTAAAAACACTGATAACACTAAGTTTTCTTTCGTTTTTCTTTGCTTGTGAGCGTTGGCGACTAGATGTGGGCGTGTCCAGCGACGCAACAAAGCTGAGAAAACTGAAAATGTATAAGATACGATAAGATTGAACTTTATTAATCCGAAAGGAATTTTTTTGTCAGAGACACGTCAGAGTATACAAGAGAAATACATATAAATGAAATATGTTACATAAACAAAATGTACAAAAAAAGGTGTTTGATGGTTAAGATGATGTTGCACATGGTATGATAATGTACATATTGTATACATATTATGCAAATAAACGTGTTGCAGTGATTTTTTATATATATATAGAGCTGAATTTTATACACAAACACCAAATCCATCTCCCCAGAATATTTCATTTCAATGTTATTTGTTTCACTCATGACTAAACATTATTGCTATGGCAGCCAGTGATAGGAACGACTACCGATGACATAGAAGATGTATATCCTTCAGAAGATGTACATTTGCAAATCCCAATAAGGAGTACTTTAGTATCGAACGTCCCTCCATACACACGACCATACATAAATAACCAGGTATGGGGGATGTGGTGGCTTAGTGGTTAAGGTGTTGATCAGAAGGTTGTGAGATGGAATCTGTTCAAGTCCATCAAGCTGCCACTGCTGGGCCCCTGAGCAAGGCCCTTAACCCCCAATTGCACAGTTGTATAAAATGATATAAAATGTAAGTTGCTCTGGATAAGGGCATCTGCCAAAATGCCAGAAATGTGAATGAAAGGTTTTACCAAAACACTTGATTGATTGAAGACTGAAAATGAAGCACAAAGATGCAAATGTGTATGTATATTGAGTTAATAATAATAATTATAATAATAATAATAATAATAATAATAATAATAATAATAATAATAATGCCACGCTTTCACATTAGTATTCAATTAAACCTTACTCCTTTTTTTCTAGTTTTAAGCAAAATAATAGAAAATTTAACCCAATAAGTAACACATACGCTACACTTCGAAATGGTTAAATAATAATAATAATAATAATAATAATAATAAACAGATTTGTTCTTGCCATATTTTCTGAATCAGCAAAGGGTTTTTCAGTGCATGTTTCCAGGCAACCAAAACAAGGGACTGTTATAGGGGCAAGCACACTGTAGCTCTGATTTGCTGGACTAGCTAATGAATTTATGATTTGTTCAACCCTGGGACACGCTCACGACGAGCTAAAAAGCAGGGCCGAGACGACCTAAACAATTTGTATTCATCAAGCAGCGTTTCCACAACAAACAGTACGGCTAATAAATGTGACATTGTTCTGTATGCTGAGGTAAATGATCGCTACAAATGACCTTGTGAAGCTCAGAGGGTTTAAAAGTCATAAAGGAGAAACTGAAAGAATGTGTTCTTAAAAAAAAACACCACAAAGAGGTTAATGTAACAATGATGGCTGGATTTGCAGATTCATTAGTGTACCTTTGCTTAATTGATCAGTAACCCTCTCTCATTTGCAGATCTGACTCGTCTAATAGGGTCAGTAAACCATTAAACGAGCTCAAAGACATGTTTTGGAGTCTAATAGTGAGATGAGGGAGAACAAAATAGAGCTGGACATTTTATTTGCTCTAATATGGAAGATCTACGGCTCTTTAGAGAATCCAGAGCTTTTTCCACACTCATCTTCATAAAATCAAAATAAACAGTAGATTTAAGGCATTAACACAAGTCCAAGTCAACTCGGACTCCTAATAGCACGAACCTGAGCCTGAAATCCGGACGCCGAGGCCGCAAAGCGTGATATCCGTACGCCTGACTGTACGAGTGACTGTACGAGTGGATACGCTGTACAAAATTGCAAGTATAAATGAATAAAAACACAGCTGTTGAATAATTCAGCTGCTTTGCTGCCGGGGTTCCACATCACTGGCTACATTTAAAGTAGTTCTAGCACTCGGCCAAACAAGAAGCACCGGGAAAGCGAACTATTGGAGCGCAGCGGATTCCTGTGGAGAGGCTAGGAGACAGAGAGCGATGAAAAAAAAACAAAAAAACTCGCTCCCGGGACTGTGGTAAGAAGGTCAGGGCAAAATAAAATCGCAATAAAATAATATTGAAAATAAATCGATTAAGATTAAGCTGAATTTCTCAAGTATTAAAATATCCAAAAAGAGAGAAATAACTTCAGCTCCTTATCAAGGTAAAGTTGCAAAATGTTCAACACCCGAAAAGAGACGATGAAACGTCTCCTCTTTGCCCTGTCTGAGCACGTAAGAGCTACTTCAGGTGCAATTTTAAAAGTTTCTGTACTACTTTAGTGAACCTTAAACATTCATACAATATTTTAGACTGAAATTGATTCACAGCAACAGCGGCAGACAACAGAAAGCTGAGCAACAAGCTAGTCATAGGATAACGTCGTGTAGCGTTAGCCAGCTAGTGTTAGCGATGACTTTAATATTGATGATTAGCATCTCAGTGATTAACATGGTGTTATAGATTAACCAAGTGTCTGATGGGAAGCTGATACGGATGTAATCGTAGAGAAGGTGGATTTTATATTGTTTACAGAGCGAGCGATCGTGTTGATTTGACGTCACTCCAGAAAAAAACGAAGGAAGTAGAGAAGATAAGATGAAATTTCGAGTCAGAGTAAGAGAAATTACAAGTTTCCCCTTGAATGCAGCATTACTGCGCAAGGTTACGCCTCTGCACAGATGTAACACAATATAAAAGAGGATCATCATTTCTGAGGCAGACCACGAGTCTGCTTTGTGTGTATGATACCCAGGAAGAACACAACACTCGCACCCTGACATTCCCACATGCACAGACCACATGGTCTGATTACCTTGATGAAACACAGGCATTAAGACTGACCTGGAAAGGAGAGAGGGAGGAAAGCAAGAAAGAAAGAAAGAAAGAAAGAAAGAAAGAAAGGACAGATGTGAGGAAAGAGAAGAAAGGACAGACAGACAAACAGAAAGCAAGAAAGGACAGACAGATGTGTGGAAAGAGAAGAAAGGACAGACAGACAGAAAGCAAGCAAACAAGCAAGAAAGAAAGAAAGAACTCATCAGACCTCAATCACATAGAAAATGTGGGAGCAGATGAAACACTGAATCTCTAACAGAACAGAGAAACAGTGGGCTGAAACTGATAGAAAATCAAAGACAGAATCTTAAGACAAAATTGCAGAAATGAACACCAAATCAAGCCAAGAGCGATATTCAGAGGAGGTTGCAATTTTTCGAAAATGACCCCAGATTTTGGGCTGAGACGTGTCGTATGACATCACACATATCCAGCTAAAGCCCTCTTCCATTCACGCGTGTGGACCATGAGTACAGCTCTCATAGACAGTCATTACATACGAGTCTTCACTGCTAGGAGTTTAAAAGTAGAATCCTGGGCTTGTGATTCAGCCAAATTCAAGCAGATTTCTGGGGGAGAAAAAAAATAAATAAATGCATGTTGCATCGCAAATGCTGAAAAAGGAAGCTGCAAAAATCAGGCATTTTTATCTGCAGCAATCACAAAACAACTCAAACTCCTGGGGGAATCTTGGGGAACTCTAATTTTGTGAGTGAGAAAAACAAACCTGGTACTGAGCAACTTCAGATCTCGCTGTACATCTCCCCGTTTGTGCCGAGATGCTAAAATCCCGGCTGTAAAACTTATCTGTGCTTAAAACTGATCTTCGCTCGAACCATAAAATTAGAGCAAAAGGTCAACATCAATCACAAGGTTTCACAAGTCAGTAAAAAAAAAAAAGAAAAAAAAAAAAGAAATTCTCTTAGGCTAGATACCCAAAGACCTAAAATAGTAGCTTAAAGGTGTGCTAGGTTGTTTAATGTTAAATCGGCTAATTCGGAAACAAGAGTCATGTGACCATTAGAATGAAACTCATACGACCTCATGCTCGGTATGAAGGAATCATTATCAACTTGCACAGATGAAACACAGCCGGTTCTTGACAATGCCCTGGTACACCTCGGAATTCTGAGAAACTTTTCACAAATGTATGGAAGTCTATTCTTATTTAGCAGTAGTTAACGCCAATAAACAGTCACAGTAACTCTTATTTGAGACAGGAAAAAAAAAAAAAGTTGGGAGGCAAGACAAATACAACCCTAACCTAAAGGGATGTTCATCCCTACTATGATCTTAAAAACAAATCTTGACCCAGTTCCAGAATTTGCGAAGTTCTCAGATCATCTAAACACATCCTATCTTAACATATTATGTGCATTAATGTTGGAAAAAGACAGACCCTCATCCGCCAACATGCTATTCCATTCCATCATCCATCTGTTCTCAGAGGAAGCAGGTCCAGTTTGGCAGTCTTAAGCCCTTTCTGCCACCAGCTGCACTCTGTATTTCCCACCAACCACTTCAGCATGTTCTGAGAAAGCTGGTCAATGCTGAAGATTTGGGGAAAAAAACTAAAATAATATCTACCTGGGGTCCTCTATATCACCACCACCAGCCAAACAGCCAAAAATCCCCTTCTACCAGCCAGACACTGAAGCGGTAAATGGGGCGGAATCTGTTAAATGAGGATCAGTGGAATTGCCGTCAAGGGTTCAAAAGTAGAGAGAGATCAGAATTTAGTCCCTGGCTGGGGAGATAAGCAAAAGAAGCTCTGAAGGGTATGTGGGAAATTTCGGGCAGGAGGGAAGGGCCGTAATAGCTTCTCTTTGAGCTTTGAAAGACGAGGTGGGTGCTGGGATTGAGAAACAAGGGGGGGCACGGTGTCAACAAGGCACAGGCTCCAAAAGAATCTGAGCAAACTTTGGCACAAAGGAGCCCCTCAGAGCCTGGGGAATAGAAAGAGAGAGAGAGAGAGTGCGAGAGAGAGAGAGAAAAAGAGAGAGAGAGTGCGAGAGAGAGAGACATTTCACTGGAGAGGAAGTCAAATCAAGTCATAAAATAGCACAAGCCATTAGGTTAGCTAGCACTTAGACAAAACGCTCTTTTTAACAGAGACAACCCCCCCCCCCCCCGCAGCTTACACAAATATACGCTCACCGCTCACATTCTTCACTCAATAATACTTTAAAAACTCGCTGTAATTACACGGACCTGGGCGTGAGGAGCAATAACAGCCTTTCATTTGGAACCAAAATAATCTAGCACTACACTGACTTTATTGTGCTCGCAATATCAGAGGGCTCAGGAACTGACAGCAATAGAGAGGAATCTTAGTGAAGTAGTGAAATGGACACCAAAAAATAAAACAAAATAAAAAGAAGAACCCCCTTAGGTTGTTTACACCAAGCATGAGTCAGACGTGTAGTCTTGTTCCTGAGCAAAAGTAGACCAAGCCCCCTGTCTATGAGTCAGGCCGGAGTCAAGGGCCATCTAATAAGTGTGAGAAAAACACACATACACACACCTCGCAAAGACGGGGTACAATCATGCGGATCTCGTACGTATCCGAAATCTCGATTCCAAAGCCAAAGGAAAACCTCACCGAGAGCAAGCACAAGAGCTGTTTACTTTCTACGTCCTATCTCTCTCAACCCTCATAATCCCCCAAATCCGTCCAACACTAAGCACCTCTTAAGAAAAAAAAAATAGAACACGTACAGCTCCTTGACATCAGCAATGACAAAGCTTAAGTTCAGATGGTTCATTTTAGTTTAGATAGATCTTCTATGATCCTGTTTACAAGGTATAAGAATCTGAAGCTGCACAAGAAGTTCAACTGGAGGATGAAACTTATGCAAGTTTGAGGTCACGGGAAGACTCATCAGGTCCACTCGAAACGATTATTCTGTGTTAAATGGCTTTTAGGAGGTACATAGGAGGTCTCCTTCTTATCCTTCACTACTTCTTGACTAACGCTACGATTTATGCTTCCCAAACAAGGCTAGATTTTTGAATGAGAATGAGACATTGTGACAAACTTTAATAATTATGCATTGAATGCAGTTGCACTGTCCAGATACTGAAGGTTTCAATGTGCACAACCCATGGAGTTAAACTATGTTGAGAATAAACTGGTCAATGTGATCGTGTTCTGTCCTGGAGATCTGAACCCGTGAAGTCTGATAACTCTGAATAACAAGAAGCCAAGATGCATTATACATTATAGATTATGCCGTCACATAACTACATCAGAACGGTTAAAAATAGCTCTTCTGTAGCTTTCAAACAACACAAACGACTGCAGAAAATCGGCCGGTTTAGCCGACTTTGGAGCTCTATTTATGATTATGCTTCAGCTTATTATTTAAAAAGTCCATGGGTCAAACCCATTGTTTATGCAATCGAAATCCTTTGGAGAACCTTATCTATTGTTTAGATCAACCTCTGTTTGTAGCAACTAAATTTATACAGAAATAAAATCAGATTATTTTGCATTGTATATATATGAATCAGAAATAAAAAAATAGGCTTTTTAAAAGTCATAATTCTTCTTCTTTTAAAGTCTAAAATATTCTGTGAATCAAATCAAATAAAGATTATGAAGAATCGACATCAAGAATCGACTCGGATCATGTCTAGACTCTATAATTAAAAGCCTTATTATCTCTGTTTACTTCAGTAAACACTTTCCCCATCTTGACACGAGTATTTAAGAAACAGCATTTCGGTGAGCCCAGTGCTCCCTCTTGACACGCGGCTTTCAAGTAACGTGGCACAAACAATTTCCACACAAATGTCCTCACAAGTCCTTTGATCTCAAAGACACAGCAAGAAAACTCTCCTCTCAGAAGAGTCCTCAACTGGAAGCCAATCAACAGTCTGGCATTGTAAAGGACTTTTCAAAGGGAAAAGCCAATTGCCTGTCTGCCTTTTGCTTCAGAATGACTTTTAGCACTTTATATTCCACATATGTGGTGGTGAACGACAGGCCAGGACAACAAACTTAATCTAATCTAAAGGATTACAGTGGACGGAGATTGGATCTGCTGGTAGTCAGTCAGTCAGTTACAGACATGGCTGTAGGATCCAGAGGTCTGGACATCATCAGGGGGATTTTTTTGTAACCTCAAGTTGTCAAATTTACATTTACTGCAGATCCACTTATCCAGAGTGACGTACATTTTTCTCTTTTATACAACTGAGCAGTTAAGAGTTAAGGTCCAATCTGGTAGCAGCCCAACCTAAATGGAGAAACCTGCATTCCAAGTTCAGTCTTGACTGAGTCTCTGATCTAAGAGCGTACTTTAGCTTTTTTCCTCAGAGTCAATTGTCCATTTTATTGTAATCCTTGCAACATGCTATCCTTCCAGACTTTATTGTCTTGGTGAAAAGTATACAGTGTACACCTGACATAGCTAGGATATACTGTACGTTTATTAGAGAGCACATGAAGGTTCACACGTAGACAAATCGGCCTACTCGCTGGCGTGATGCGAGCTGATCGTGGTAACGTTAGTTGCAAGACTCTTTTAATGCAGTTTCAAAATCTTCTCATTGAGATCACCACAAAGATAGACAGGCAAAAACAGATATCTACATTTTCTACAAGTCGTTTCTCATTTAAAAAAAAATAATTCATTCACTCATTGAATAAAAAAATAAATAAATTCAGTAAATTTTCAACTGCAGTTTGTACAGGGGAAAATAAAAATTATATAATAAATAAATAAATAGTTGTTCATTACGATTGTTCAGTCCTATTTTAAAGGTTTAATATATGCTTTCTTGGCAATCATTTGAGAAGGGAGAAACGGAGGACTAGAACAACAAAAAAGACAAACAAGACCAGCGTAACTTGCGTCAGAGTAGCTGGAGTGATGTAAGACAAACGGATTATAAATACACCATTGGTCACTTACAGCTTCAGCAGTGTGGTATATTAAATATGAAGTAGCCAGGATCACAGTTTAGCAGACATGTCACCCACAACATTTTACTGGTTAGCGTTAACTGATTGCAAGTCGGTATTTACATCAGGTATCATGTAGTTACATGATAAATCTGATGGGATTAAGGAAATAAAATGCAAAATGAAGCAAAACGTATTTCCGCAGACATGTGAGCACTTTAAGTTAGGGATTTTGTTCTTATTATTTTTGCCAGAGGGGAATGTCAATACTATAATCCCCTTTGGTGTGGGTGAACAGGACAGGCAGAACATGCAGAAATGTCACAAAGAACACACACGCATGTGCACGCGCACACACACACACACACACACACGAAATATGGCTGTAGGTACACAACATCTAAGTGCATGCAACAATCTTTTTAGACATAGTTTGTTACGGAAGCCATTTAAAATTGCTATAGAATCAAAAACATGGACCATTAAACGTCTACATAGATCTCTCTCTCTCTCTCACACACAGACAAGCAATTAAAAAGATCCACTGATTAAGATAAGGCAGTCACACCGCATTATACACAGAAATATATAATCAACCATCAGTAATTAAGCAGAACACTATTTGGGCTAATTAGCTCCACATTAGCATTTTACTTACACACACACACACACACAGGATTTATTAATGCAATAACAATGCAAAAACAAATAACAGAAGCAGCAGGGAATCCTGTCTCCCAGACTCGCACACTGAATCTTCACAAATTCTCACCGACATTCTTGTTAATCTCAGTATAATCCACACTGCCTTAAAAACACAAGTAACCGTGCAGTGCTTTTATTTTATTCATGTTTAAAGGGTGGGCATAAAATGAGCTTGTAAAAGAATAATAAAAACACACCTATGTGTTGGATACAGGGCAAGAGAAAGATGGCAGGTCTGAAACGTAAAGTATGTCGAATAGGGAGTAGAGAGAAAAGAGCTCTCCTGCAAATAATTCCTGCAAATTAACATCAAACATGGCCATGGGCAAGTGATAGACTCAAACCCTTTCCCTTACTAGCTACACGATGATCTGAAGGAATTTGAACTCGCCCTGTCAAAAGCGGCTGACATGACAAAGCATGATTAAAATTCGCTATAAAAAGTCACGAACAGGGCGTGGGTATGTGTGTGAAGTGTGTGTGAGGCGTGTGTACGGTTTGTGTGTGCCTGTTAGGTGTTAGTGGTGTTTGGGGTACAGGGTGGTGATGGAGCGGATGAACCTGCACTACTATTTCAACCGTTGTCCTTGAATGTCCGGAAGCACAGACGCCGCTGTAGAGCCAACAGAGGAGAACGACTCCGGTTAAACTGACCAGGGTTAAATATTAAACGGCATTTGGAGTTCCTCTTCCTGGACCTCGGCACTACAAATATTATCCGTCCACGTCTGCACGCTGACTCATTTTCCAGGAAACATGAGCTGTCGAATTTAAGAAAATGGTTTCAGGACAAAGATGGAACCAGCAGCCAGATTGAGTATCCAACATGGGCGAGGGATTTATAATCATTTCCTCCATCTGTATCTGATCAATTTGACAACTTCCACAAATCATAGTGAGATGGATAGGATTTCTGTGCTTTCCCAGCTCAGGCAGTGGCCAGTGTGAGCCTTTGAAAAGATCTGAATGATTCCATTGTTTACTAATGCATGGCACTGGAGACCTATTGCAGCTTGGTAAATGAAGGAATTTGGCCTCCAGCGCTAGATTTCTACTACATGTGTGGTAGACACACAGCTGGACCACCAATACATCAAAACGAACCGGGCAGAGGATGCTCTGAATTGTACCTAGCTATAATGTTTTACAAAGTCTGGCTGAGGAAGTGGAAGAAAGTCTGAGATTGATAGGAATTCTCTCATAAAAGACCAATCAGGTTTTGAGAGGACAGAAATCAACAGTCCAGGATAGCTCAGATTTGGCCCGATACGCCATCATACCACGCATTTAACCAAAGTCTTCTTCAATTCACGTACGCCAAACACGAATAAACCTCTCACTGAAAATAATTACACATGTGTCTTCAGTGGTAGGAGTTCTGTTCTCAGAATTTCACCAATACAAGCAGAAAAAAAAAAAAGAGACAGAAAGAGACTCTGCAAGTTGCATTGCAAATTTTTGACAAAAGCTGAACAAAAAAAAAAAAATAAAAAAATCAAGCATTTTGGCAGCAACACTGACAAAAAAAAAACCTGTGGGAAATCCTGGAGGAGCTGTATAATAGTCAGCTGTGATTTAGGACTTGGCTGAAGTCTGAAGCAGCAGCAACAGCAACACCACGCTGAATTCACCACTGCAACCACATGTGACATAAGACATACCTCATAATACTAGAGGCTATTTGTAGCAGTGGGCAGCATACTGTTAGACATGAGATGCTGGAGGAAAACTGGTCAAAATGTTATAGTTTTCACTGAAGTTAAGCCAACTGAGGAAGTCAGTCTTCTACACAGGAAAAGATGTCCCAGGTTCCAATCTCATACAATCCTAGCTAACAGCTGAGGGCTTCCCTGATAGCAAGAGGGTTTACATTTGAATGCCAAGTTAGATAAAAGGGGGAAAAGGATGTTTACTGGCAAAAAAAAAACAACTAAGCATGAGCTTCAGCTTTAATTAACTAATTTAAGCAACTCCACCATGTCTTTCTTACCAGACACCCACAAAAAAGTAGCAATAAAAACATGCAAATCCATATCAGATGCTGCATTTCTGCTTGGATCAGCTTGCTCATGTTCCCAACAGCTGTTCACACACACACACACACACACACACACACACACACACACACCCCAATTAACATCAGTGCAGTGTGTCCTGCTGAGCTGCACCTCTGCAGTGCCATGGGAGGTAAGGGTTTGATGCCAAAAATATCCCTGCACATTAGTGCCATGGCTAAGCACAAGTGGGAGGATGAGCAGCAACCTAGCCCAGGTGCGATCACACACTCGACATGAAGTGAGAGCTTGGGAGCATGAAGTCGGTGATGAAGGTGCACTACGAACTCGGTACAGATTTAAAAGATGTTCAAAATTCAGTGGCCATTAAACTAGACTGGGTTAGCAGTTAACGGGACTTCACACACACAGACACACACAGAGACACAGACACAGAGGAGTGTACATGCTTAAACAGGAGTTCCAGACAATAACTTTGATGACTAGGCTGCAACCTTGCTTCACGGTAAACCTGCTAATGTGACACATGCACACATCCCTAACCTGCAGTAAATTTTTACTAGAAGAGATACAATTTGCTTGACAGTTATGAAAGCTTCATGCAATACACACACACACACACACACAGACACACACACACACACAGAGACACACACACACACAGAGACACACACAGACACACACACAGACACACACACAGACACACACAGACACACACACAGACACACACACACACAGACACACACACACACAGACACACACACACAGACACACACACACACAGACACACACACACACAGACACACACACACACACACAGACACACACACACAGACACACACACACACAGACACACACACACACAGACACACACACACACACACACACACAGACACACACACACACAGACACACACACACACAGACACACACACACACACACAGACACACACACACACACACACAGACACACACAGACACACACACAGACACACACAGACACACACACACACAGACACACACACACACAGACACACACACACAGACACAAGTTCTGGTAAACTGTATTAAGCAAATGAGTCTAAAATACTGTAAATATGAGTTCTCCCTCCATAAGATCGTGAATGAAACATGCCCAAGCATATCCGACTTAAGTTGCTGCATCATGAGCCAGGAGACGAGAGTGAAATATGAGAGGAGAAATTCCTTCACTGGAAAGAGTGAAAAGCAGGGAGAAAGAGGTCCTAGTGATTTAGCCTGAACACTTTCGAATAAGTAACAGACTGAGGGTCCTTAAAGCATCTAGTCTGGTATTCAAGCACTATTTCCCACAGTGTCAATAGCCACTAAAAGTGAATTCCATTTTGTGGGAAAGCTCAGGGTTTTATAGATGCCAGAATTACCGTTTCAAATAGTGCTGGGGTTGAGATGTTTAACAAGACATAATGTGTAATGTAGCAGTGCATTCACTTGCTAATGGATGTTTATTCAATAAGCTTTGGACTGGACTTGTGATAAAAGGGATTCTTTCAATCATCTGATAAACAGTAGATGTTTTTTTTCTGATGGATCTGAAACTTGTGATACAACTAAAACTATCGAAAAACCTTTGGGAAGGAATTCCAAATGCCTTGATCTATTACTAACAGACATTCAAAATGACGAACAGGTCATAGGTAGAGGGGCCCCTCAGGGCCTGGGCTAAATACTTTGCATTTTCAAGTGATGGAAAAGGGCCTCTGAAAAAAAGGAAATGTTGAGAATCTGCTAAATGACTCCTGCAGTCTGACTACAACTAAAATTCCAAAACTTACTTGTCATACTCTGCGTTGTCCCGATCACAGCGTGCATCCTTGTGCTTCTGCCAGTCTTTCCCATGTTTGCATGTGGTCAGCAGAACCACATCTTCTGCATTATGAACATGATACAAAGCGTTCCTTGTGTCCGAGCCAATCCCAGTGAGATAGCGCTTGCCCTTGAACACAAGCATATACTTCCTAAAGGGTGGGATAGTGTTGTACTTGAGGTATCCCCTCTCACCACCAGTTTTTGGATGCTCCTTGGGGAAAAGTGGGATGGACACGTCAAAGCGTGGCCGAAAGGTCTCTGTGCTGATGCTGGCCTTGGCTAACATGGCCTGGCCGATGTCAAAACCCAGGTCCTCCGTGTAGTCCGGCCAGGTGCCCGAGTACAAGTTGAAGATCAGGTGGTTCCTGCCGTCGTTCCACAGCGGCAGGCTCTGCACCTTTGCGCGCAGGTTGTGCACGTAATGCGGGGAGAGCTGGTCCCGGTCTAACGTGTCCAAACTCAGCACGAAGATACACGCCTGGCTCGGGTCGGATGTGTAAAAGCGGGAGGTCTCGATAGTAGCCAAAATGTTCTGGTAGCTCTCGGAGATCTTCTCGCCTTTCTGCTGCGGGTACACGTACACCTTGAAGCCGTTCGGGCGACATAGCGAGAAGTCGAAGCACGAGTCCATGCGGCAGCGCTTGCCCTTATACACGCTGGCGTGCACCTCCCGCTTCTGCCTGGGAGACGTGTGGATATTGAACTCCTCCGTGTCGGTTTGGTCCCACGGACTGAAGGAGTTTAAGGGGTCGGAGAAGTGTGGCCACGGCTGCTCGGAGCGCCGGTGGCCGTGGCGGCTGCGCTCATGCCGGCTCTTTCCGCCCGTGGACACCGGGACACCCGCCAAGTAAAAGAGCAGGAGCAGGAAGGCGCCGGTGAGCAGCGAAACCAGGTAGCGCTTTTTGGCCTGCATGGGTCCTGAGAGCCGGGCCCTGCGAACGTCTGCGAACAAATCTCGAAGTTTGGCTCTCACCGCCTCCGGCTACTGCCACGCCGCTCCGCCATCTTCCAGCCTGCCAGGATTCCCGAGCCGCCTGAGCTTCCCTCTGCTTCGGATACCGATCCCGTGCCGAGCCGCTGTTCCAGCGCATGTGGGCGACTTTACCGGCTATTCCCTCACTCTCCCTCGGCTGTCTAGTTGGAGCATTTCAAAGCGCCCCATATCTGACTGGGCTGTAAAAACAAACCTGGTGTGTATTACTCACGGATTTACTTCTCCCATTAAAATCTCACACTCGTTATCTTTGAACTTCCATTCGCAGGGCTACTTTTAATCCGATCATCGACTGATGATGATGATGATGATGTGAAGTCCACTAACACACCGACAGAGGATTAAATCGCGTTGTGTTACTCCAGCTCTCCTCACACCTCCGCTCACTTCAACTCCATTAATTCCTTCACAGACTCTACGAAAGGTGGAGGTCACTTCATCCTAACCACACTAACCTCACGAATCCCTGCATTATACTCTTATTCCTTTCCGAGCGTCCGTCCGAGCGTCACGCGCAAGAAGTAAATCCTTTCATGTGGACCGCAGGACCGAGGCAGAGAGATGGTGATGATGAGGATGATGAGGAGGAGGAGGATGATTATAAAACAGCTAGAGCAGTTTGTGCGTCTCGTATCGCTGGCGGATCGTCCAGGAAATCACATGAACCGAGTTATTCAGTCCCGTCTTCCTTCCTAATCACCATTTGCTCAGTTGTTCCGATTGTTACTCTCTTACATTCCAATCCCGACACGACGGCGGATTACGTTACGTCCCATTGCGCGGCATTGTGCGCTCTCATTGGACCGTGTGACCACCGGAAAAGGCGGGGCTTCCAGCGCACCCATTCATTACCGGAGTGCACTTAGAGAGTAATAGACGCGGTACGTAAAGTGCGTAACGAGTCTAGTACTAGATTTAGAGCAATGCTTGTGCCAAGCCTACTCTCAACAAAACACTAGAAATAACAAAAAAAAATATAGAGGAAAAAGCACTAAGGAATAAAATGCTAATTTTACATCGTGCCAATTCAGTAAAATCTATAAAGGTTGCACTTACTGAACTACAGCAGGTTTAAAAGGATGTTACATAAAACTTCATAACACAATGATAAGACACACACACACACACACACACACGCAAAGTCTGGCATAAAATACTTATTACATCACAATAAATCCATGATATGATTTACATTTTAGATGCTACACAAGCTGGTTAGGTTTGTGTGCAAACCAAGTGCAAGCAAAACCATTCATTCATTCATTCATTCATTCATTCATTCATTCATTCATTCATCATACCATTCATTCATTCATTCATTCATTCATTCATCATACCATTCATTCATTCAGTCATCATACCATTCATTCATTCATTCATTCATTCATCATACCATTCATTCATTCAGTCATCATACCATTCATTCATTCAGTCATCATACCATTCATTCATTCATTCATTCATTCATTCATTCATTCATTCATTCATTCATCATACCATTCATTCATTCAGTCATCATACCATTCATTCATTCATTCATTCATTCATTCATTCATTCATTCATTCAGTCATCATACCATTCATTCATTCATTCATTCAGTCATCAAACCATTCATTCATTCAGTCATCATACCATTCATTCATTCATTCATTCATTCATTCATTCATTCATTCATTCAGTCATCATAACATTCATTCATTCATTCATTCATTCATTCATTCAGTCATCATAACATTCATTCAGTCAGTCATCAAACCATTCATTCATTCATTCATTCATTCATTCATTCATTCATTCATTCAGTCATCATAACATTCATTCATTCAGTCATCAAACCATTCATTCATTCATTCATTCATTCAGTCATCATAACATTCATTCATTCAGTCATCAAACCATTCATTCATTCAGTCATCAAACCATTCATTCATTCATTCATTCATTCATTCATTCATTCAGTCATCATAACATTCATTCATTCAGTCATCAAACCATTCATTCATTCATTCATTCATTCATTCATTCAGTCATCAAACCATTCATTCATTCAGTCATCAAACCATTCATTCATTCATTCATTCATTCATTCATTCATTCAGTCATCAAACCATTCATTCATTCAGTCATCAAACCATTCATTCATTCAGTCATCAAACCATTCATTCATTCAGTCACCAATTTACAATCTTCGTGTGCAATACTACAGTTCTACACTATTATTTGTACAGTATTCATATTTATTTATTCTATTTTACAGTTTACATAACAGAATATACATTTCTTTCTTTCTCTCTTCCATTTTTATTAGAGCAACTGTAACATGGCAAAGGAATTTCCCCCTGGGATTAATAAAGTTCTTTGAATATTGACTCTTAAATTAAGCCAACGATTTATCCGAATCAGGGTTTAATGTGGAGACCGTCCATGGAGAACTGGCTGCAAGATGTAAATACAACCTGAATGCCACACACACACACACACACACACACACACACATATGTACGCACACCTAGGGTCAGTTTGCAGAGCTGATCCACCTACATGCAGGTTTTTTGGAAGGAGGTGGGAGGAAACCAGAAAAATTCTAAGGAAACCCATGCAGAAATGCATGCATGTGTAACTCACAGTAACTCAATTCAGGATCACACCGGTAACCCAAACTGGGGACAATATCACTGCCTGCTGTGCCACCTTGCCAGCTGCATATAAGTTATATTTAATAAAAAAAGAAATTATTAATTTATTCATCGACAAATGAAACAATTCTTACAAGGTTTTTTTTTTTTTTTTACTTTCCAAGCAGCGGCATGAGAAGTTGTGCAACAATGGATTTGGTCAGTGTTAAGAAAGCACTGATGATGCACATGGCACTAATTAGAGAAGACTCTTAATGCATAATTGAATAAAAACGTTTATTTCCTCATAAATATACCAGAAGATTTCTCTACATCACTCCCTTGCTATCTGCTGCTCATTTACTCTACAGCCACCCTGCTGGCTGGAGCTGGACATTAAATTCCATTATAATGACTTATTAATGATCATTATCAATCATACCTAATCACAGCTTTCACTTGTGCTGAAGAATCCTTTTTTTTTTCTTTTTTTTGAAGTGCTGGACAGTAACTGATTGGACCATAGCAGCTGGTTGTTGGAGAGGTGGATTACCTACAGGATTTGCTTTTGTTCCCTGCTGCAGATAAGCAGCCCTGTGCTAAAGCACTTCCTTTTCCACACAGCATAGCAACCTGCGATAAAAAGCCTAAAATTTGGGCCACTGTAAACAAATACTCTTGTCTGAAGGAGATGCATCACGGGTGCAGAGAGTTCTTAGATCAGCGAGAGACAAAACAGCCTTTGAGAGTCCTTTAGCAGACCCTGATTCATGGTCCGATAAGGCCACAAGAGATGATGTAACATGTTGCATTCCCAGAGAATCCTGGGTGCAGTGATAGGGAACAGGTACAGGAGAGAACATGGTGAGACAATCCCATAGCCAAAACACACCCTTATGGGAAAACCTCAACAAGCTGATACATTAACACTGGAATTCAACAGCAGGGGTCATGCATTCATGGAGAGATCTAAGGTCTATGTTATTAGGTTTTTTAAACCATTATTATGATGTATGAAAAGCAAAGAAATTAAGATCAGTTCAAAGGTGTATACACACACACACACACACACAACATTAATATGTCGTGCTTATCTACTTTAATCTAGTTTAGTCTTACAATGACACATTCATGCACCAGACCTCTAGAAATATTTTGGAAAAATAAAAATATATTTTTAGATTTATATAAAATAATAATCACAATATAAAAACACACACGTCTGTGTGTTTCTATACTGCTCAATCGAATAAAGCCTTCTTCAATGTCATCTCTCTCTCTCAGATCCTAATGAGGCTCTAAATGAGTGTTTAGTGAATAAATTTGAATGTAAAGGACTCGTTTGGTAAAACTGCATGTTGCTGCAGGCCTGGATTTGTCTTTTAGGCAGTGTTCGTAAGATAAATACACAGTATATGTTCTGTGCTATAGGTGCCTAATTAGAGCTATTCAGATTTTCCAGATTTTCTTTTCAAAATGTCAAGAATATTTCTCAAGTTCAACTTATTCACCTATTTCTTACGTAGAGTTTCTGTGAAGAATGCAACCTTTATCACTTGACTGTATTTTTAAGTAATTAGATGTGGAAGGAATTTTTATTAGCTTATTCTGATCAAGGCTTGGCTAGTATGAAACGAATGGATTTAGACACTGGATTTCTGGGATTATTTGGTGTCTGTTGCATATACAGATGAATAAATCCGTATTACGAGGAACGCCTTCAAAACATTGCCATAATATCTTGTGATTTCATAGGAATGATTTCATTTTTCATTTTGCCCTCCATTCAATAAGCGAATACTAATTTTCCTTACAAGACTGTATCTATTTCCAGCTTCCAACAGATAAGATGTTCAGAGTCTGCTCGCCCCAGAGAGTGAGCTCAGATGTTACAGAGCCGGAGGCATTTAGGGAATCGAACCACTACTCCGTGACTAATGCCGGCATGGTCACTGAGTAGGAGTGAAGTGTGAAGTTCTACTCCTCTTTTTTAACTCTCCCCAATGTCCTCTGAGCGAATGAATCTTTAAAAAACAAAAAAAAAACAAAAAGCAGAGCACAAGCTTTCAAAGCCTGAGTGAGGGTATGGGGTGGCTAGATACCTCCTTGTTTCTTTATTTATTTAAGTGACCTTTCCATAGTGGAAAGCCGGCTCTCTGCAACATGAAGGTTTAAATTCTGGAAGATGTAGAAAGGGAAGGGCGATGGTGAAAGACCGCGAGAGAGATTTCAGTGAGGCAAAAAAAAAGAAAAAAGAAAACACAAGACTTCAGTGTCTTCAGGGAGACAGAGGCAGTAAATGAAGCGGAAAGGGTTAGATGTGCTGATAGGTTTTTGTCCTCATTAAAAAAAGCAGAGCTCTTGACTTCTGCACCCCTTCATTTGTATTCCGACACAATTTATTCGGTACAGATTTGGACTAGGGAATTGGAGTGTATTTTAGAGGTGAAGTGAGACTCTTAGCTAAAAGCTAGCAAAAGAGCCTTTACGTTTGACATACTGTACGTAGCAGGGCGATTAAAAAGGCTACGGAGGAAGTCTGAAGGCGAGAACCTGCTGCATTTTCTTTAAAGAGTAAAAGACACAGGGTTATCTCTGTGTATCATCATGCGATAATTATACTTCTGACATACACTGCATTTTCTATAGAGTAAGAAGTAGAACGTATAGTGAGTATTGTAATGTGACTGATCTTTAGATACAGTATATTGTAAGTTACATTTATTTAAGAACTACTTCACTATACGGTTCTTGTATAGATATGTACAGAAAACTACATATCACAATTTGCAAGCGAAAAGGAAAACAAAAGACTGCAGTCTGGCCTGTAATTTAGTTCAAAAGACACAGAGGAGTGTGATGTTAACACATTACACACACACACACACACACACACTTTAGTGCCTCTCTTTCATGACACACAGGGAGGATGTTAATGCACCCTTCACAGGGTGAGATTAGATCAGCGAGCATCTTTCTTCACCCCTCTGAACCCCCCCATGCTTCCGCTTACATTTCCCAGCTGCTGAACTTCAACAGGCAGCTGGATAGATGCCCCATCAGCTAGGAATCCTCAGATCTAACACTGACACCCACATTCTGCACTCTCATTCTTCCTCACTGTCAGCTAGCCGGTACAGATCCGAGGCCTGCTCACACTGCAGACATGCACATTCTTTACATTTCAGACTGTCATATGGTGACGGTCACATAAAAAAAGATGTTTCAGCCTCAGATTTCTTCACTTGTTCCACCTGAGCAGCGGGAATTTGAAATGACCATTAGCCCTAGCTTTAAGAGACAGTGGTTAAAACTTTGGTGAACAGATTTCTTACTGTAATTCTTCACTTTATTTATTTATTTATTTATTTATTTATTCATTCATTCATTCATTCATTCATTCATTCATTCATTTACCCCCCTATTTGTACTCAGAGGGTAGTAAGCCTGTCTCTTATCACGTGTCAGCACTTCCAGTCTTCCTGGGAGAGTTGGAGGATTACAGAAGGGGGGCAGAGGAGCCTCATCATTTCATCACAGTGATTAAAAAAAAAAAAGCAAAATATGTTAAGTTTAAAAGCGTAACATAAATAAATGAATGAATGAATGAATGAATAAATGAATAAATAAATAAATAAATAAATAAATGTAACATAAATAAATAAATTAATAATAACAATAAACAATAAATTAATACATACATCTAGCTGTTAGCAAATTAAAATATTTAGATATTTAAATATTTATGTGTTAAGGCTTAAACAGCCTGTTAATTAATAAGCAAACAAATAAATAATAGACAAATAAGTGGGCAAATTAAAATCTTTACATATTTTAAGAATTTATTATTTATGTATTTTCATCCATTCATTAGACAAGATTAATTACATAAGTTAAACAATAATTATGTTTTGCTCACAGTATTCATGTCTTCCTGAGTGTACAAGTATAATTTCTTCTGAATAACTACAGCTGAAGTGCTTATAAAAAGTTTGGGAAAAAAAAAAAATAAACCAAAAGAAATAATTTCAGATTTCTTTCCCCCCCAACTTTTGGTGTGATATAGCAACCTAAAATTTCAAGTGTTGAAAAAAGGGAAAGAAGTGACAATAGCCAGGCTTTATAAATGTGCAAATGATTTTAATAACAGGGCATGTCACTGTGCTCAGGATGAACCAATCACATTCAAACTCATGTTCACTAGTAATTATAATTATAATACACTGTATTATAACAGAAGTGATTCTGATGAACCCCTTCACATGCACAACGCCTCCTACTTATAAAATGACCTGTACACTTACTCAGTCTGTATTTATTCCCTTTTCTTCAAATATTAACTGTGACTGTTGCATTTATGCAGGAAAGCTTGATCTTGGTTTTAAAGCTGGTAACTTGTGAAATGTCATATGGTGCATAGCACAATTTCACATCAGAAATTTGTGAAAAGAACACAAACAAAAACTGGCATGAAATGCAGGTCGGGGTAGAAACAAAAACTTTATAGACTTAGACATAGACTTTACAGTCATGGGAAAATAAGCGAGTTAGACTGCTGTGGTCACAGAAAACGGAGTGAAGAGAACACTAGTAATATTACCCATCAGTCTTGGAATGATGGATATGAATAAAATAGGTATTGTGACAGAGAGATTCCGTTAACCTGCATCCTCTTAACTGGGTTTTTTTGCCAGTTCTGGCCAAATAAAAAAACTGTAATAATCAGGAGAATCCAAAACAAAACATATTAATAAATTCATGATCTCAGGTTAAACAATTCCAGGCCATGACTTCACGTACTCATTTATTATGTGGTCCCGAAATATAAATAAATGGCTGTGATATATCATCTCATTGTCTCAAAATATTCATTTGTCGAATACTTTATTAAAAACAACCAGTTCAAACGCTCTGTATGTTTACGTATATGAAAGCACATTTTATTTTAGAGTCAGGCCAAACATTTTATTTTATTTTAGAGTCAGGCCAAACAGATAAAAGCCGGGCAAGACTAAACAGGGTAAATGTGAAAAAGCAAGCAAGCTGACAATCCAAAAAGCATGAAATGAACAAAAGGATCGATAATGTGGCAGGGTTTCTGGAGTGAGACGTGACTATGAGTCAGTGGGTTTGGGAGATAGAGAAGTGAGGTGTGTAATCAGTAATCAGGTGAACGGAAAGTGGATCAATGATTAAGGCACTGGGTTACTGATACCAAGCCGAGCTGCCACTGTTGGGCCCTTGAGTAAGGCCCTTAACCCTCTCTGCTCAAGAGGAACTGTATCCTGACCTGACCTCAGCTTTCTAACACGCTGGGATGTGCAGAATTTCACTCTGCTGTAATGTATATGTGAATGTGAATGAGAAAAGGATGCTTGAAAGTTGGATGATGGTTTTTATAGTTCACTGGCTGGAGATTATGAAAAGTGATGTTTTTTTATTTTTTGCAGTAGTTTAACCAGGCATATAATAAATATATACCATGTATATATTATTTACTGTATAGAATTTTTTATGTTCAGCTTGTATATGTGAAGGAGGCACTTTTATATACCATGTATATATTATTTACTGTATAGAATTTTTTATGTTCAGCTTGTATATGTGAAGGAGGCACTTTTATATACCATGTATATATTATTTACTGTATAGATTTTTTTTTATATTCAGCTTGTATATGTGAAGGAGGCACTTTTATATAGATCTTGGGCCACCTAGGAAATGTCAAATCTAGCTAAATATAATCACCAATTTCTCCCCAATTTGGTCATCTGCCATTTCCCACACAAAGCCAGCTCTGCCCTATCATTCGACAGCCCGGGAGGGTAAAGGCCAACATGCTTCCTGAGGCACTTGAAACAACCCAAACACACCCCCCCCCCAGACTGTTGCTCATGCTGTGAGACAGTGGAAAGAAAGTGCTATCTACTCTCTTTCCGCAAACATGACCTCACACATGCCCACGATTGGTTAGTGTCACTGGGAATGACAGGGGAGAGAATACAGTATAGCCAAGTTTTTGCGCCCCTTGCCACAGATATAACTTGCTGATTATAAGGAGAACAAACACTTTTCTGTTGTGCCACTAGGGAGCAATTTTAAATACAATTATGATAATAATAAATAAAGGCACACAGTTTTCACCTTTGTCCATCTGGCATGAATTCTACTGCTTTGTTCCCAGTGTTATCAAGGGTTACTGAGGCATGAAACATTCAAACATTTTTCGCATAATATTCTTCTTTCAGCTAATTAATTTGGACTTTAATTTACATTCAAACAGTAAAAGCATACATCTATACGCAAGGATCTAGGGTCACAAGGAGCCTGGAGTCTAGCTAGCTGGCTATCTAGGTACGGTGGCCAAGAAGCGCAAGACAAAATAACAAATGCAAAAACAAAATGAAAAACGATACCTACCTTTTAGTATTATATTGTTTTCTGATTTATTATTTTATTTTGCACATCTCTGACACTGTGTGTGTGGGGGGGGGTTGACAATAAAACATATTACACAATTGCATACATTCACATCACGCACCCACACCCCCACACCCACCCACACATACACACACACACTGTGGATATTTTAGAGATGACAATCTGCCTATAACATATCTTGGGGGAGGAAACCGGAGCACCCAGAGAACACACAGGACTGAGTGGCTCCAGTGGTTAAAGCTCTGGGTTTTTGAATGAAAGATCAGGGTTCAAGCCCCAGCACTGCCATCCTGCCAATGTTGGGCCCCTGAGCAAGGCCCTAAACTCTCACTGCTCACTCCAGGGGTCAGCCATGATACACCTTAACTCTCACTGCCCCTGAGCAAGGCTCTTGACTCTCACTACTCACTCAGTGGGAGTTAAGGGCCTTGCTCAGGGGCAGTGAGAGTTAAGGTGTATCATGGCTGACCTTGTGCCTGGCAAAGTGTATCATTGCTGACCCTGCACTCTGACCCTAACTTTCAAAGCTGGGATATGCGATGAAAGAATTTCACTGTGCTGTAATGTATATACGACAAAATAAAAAAAGCAAACTAAACCCCCATTCAAATAATACATAATAATGTTAGCTAAATTAAAATGAACAAAATGAAAATCCAAGTTGAAATGTCACCTGTCCTCAGCTTAGCAACCAAAATGATTACACTACTACAGTCTTAAGATTTTGAACAAAATAAAGCTTCATCAAAGATGCTACACAGTTCTGATAGATTATGAACTAATATTTGTTTATTTTTTATATACTCCTTAATGCATAGTGCATTTTTAAATAATATTCTTATCAGATCTTTTTAAATGAAGGCTCGCCAGTCAAGGAGAATTTATGTAAGAGATTAGGTCCTCTGTGTTCGTGTTTATCAGTATCTGAAAAGCTCCTCTCGTGTAATTATGATGCTGTCAGTGCCATTTTTATTGCACATAATAAATGCTGGCCGAATGACACAGTGCTTGACTGGCATTGCCGGGAGTGATGGCGTGGTGCCAGGGTTGTGTGTGGCGAGTCAGTAGCGCTAATGCTGAATCAGGCAAGCGGAGTGGCCTCTGACGAGAAGATAATGCGGAGCAAATCCATAAGAAAAACAGGCCCCTGAAAGAACAATATCACAAGCGAGAAGCTTTTAGCATGCATTACTATTGTCACAACGTATGTGGGTGTGTGTGAAAGTGAAGCTGAAGTGCACTTTCTGTCTTGTGCCCGTGTGTGTTGTGTGTTGTGAGTGGGTTAATTATGAGAACAATCGAGCGATTGTGGGAAGGTCAGGGTTAACCGTCGCTTCTTTCAGAGAGTTCCTTGTGCAGTCTCTGTATGAAAGCAGCTATCTGTTGTCCCTTCAATATTTCAGCTGTGAACTAAGAGGCCCTGCTTTGGGCAAATCTCACAAATTACAGAAACATTTACTATTCTGTATGGTACACCACAGAGCCTTTCATCATGCATGCATTATTGAGGCATGTTATACATTTTATGACAAGCATAACTCAGGAGCTGTCAAATAAACCAACCTTGTCTGATGCATTTCCTCACTTTTTTTTTTCCAACAGGTTGACTTCAAAAATACAGGCCCGGGCTGCAAAAGTGATGCTAGAAGGAAATTAGGTTCCACTAGGACATAGAGGGTTATGGGCAAATTGATATGATGGTCTGCTCTTTGCATTAATGCATTGCAACACCAAAAGCCCTCTGCAAAAACCATTAGTCTTACATAACTCCCTGGCTCATGCCAAAGCGTTTAGTGGAAACAAAACATAAAAAATACAGAAGGCCTTGGCAGCCTGTGTTCATTATGAATAATTGCATAACTTCCAATAAGCAAGTGCACACACACACACACACACAAAACACTTCTCTTAATATCCTTGACATAGTTATTAATGCAGCACTTTGATGCCATGCCTACTCCCAAATCTAACCCAAACTCTAACAACAGAAACCAAAGGGAAACCTTTTTGGCTCTTTTAGGTGGTTATAAACTGGAACACAAATATTCTTTAGGAGAAAAGAAATGTGCAATAAAGCAATGTTATAGAAACAAAATTTTGTTAGGTGTCACAAATCAGACTGAATTAAAATGCACACACACTTCTCTTGATATCCTTGACATAATTATTAATGCAGCTCATCGGTGCCATGCCTGCTACTAAATCTAACCCAAAATATAACATCAGAAACCAAAAGAAAACCTTTTGGGATTTTTTAGGTGGTTATCTTATAGGGACCCAGAAGGGAAATGTCCCCAGAAGGTGAAAACCTTCAAAAATTACTCTTCTTTGGTCCTCTAAACATGCCCCCATCATACACACACACACACACACTCTGGTATGGAAAGTATTCAGGTCCACCTGTATGTAAAATACTGAGATCTTATATCAAGGCTCTTGTGTGAGCCTCGGGACAGCTGGAAAGCAACGATCTGGATTGTGGAGCCACAGGCAAGAAGCTGGATACCAATCAAAACCACCCACTCTCTCCCACACACACATACACACACACATGGCAGTAGCATGAACAGATGAACACCCACACCTCCAGCTGTGTCCTCCAAGCCTTGGAGGAGCAAGGCCTCGTAAATCACGCTCTGCAGGTACACCATGTGTGCTGAGAAAATAGGAATCTCTAAACATGAACTTTTGGCTTATCTGTGTGTAAATACTACAGGATGGTGCACTGAAGCTCGGAGGAAGACTCACTGCAGCTTTCACAAACACACTCACAAGTCCAAGATTTATCTGAGACAAACCCAAGCCAGCATTGGAGAGACAGTCACCATCTGAGGACAAGCCGTGTCTTTTTTCCGTCTTAAGAAATATAGACAGTGTTGGTGTGCAGGTTTGCTTAGAAAACCCTGCGAGACAGCCCACCAGGAGGACTCGGGTCAGCGAGCGGCTGCCTGGAAGATATATAGACCAACTTTTTGAGGAAAACAGGCTCATTGGAGAATGGAGGGAATGTCTCTGGGTTTGGACTTGTTTTAACTCTCATTTAACTCTCTCTGCTAAGAGCTAGACAGCTGAAGAAAAAGAAAACGTGAAATGCCTTTTTTCCCCCTTTCTTCAGATCCAAAGGGAGTTGGGGGTGGGTGAAAGGGAGAGCAGTGCCGGGGGAGTGATCTGATAGAAATGAAGGTTAGTCTGAGGTGTTTCCTCTGGATTTCATAGATAACACAAGTAATTCTGTAATTCAGGACAGAGAAAGACGACTCTGATAGCTGGATAATTGAGACCTGCTGGAACACAAACAGTATTAATACATAGAGAAGTAAGCAGAATCAGAGTACATTATTCCAAAGATAAACATTATTCCCCAGATAAACAGGTTCAAATACAGATATAAAGAAGAGGCAGACTTTTTTGATTGATTGATGGATTGATTGATTTAGAGAAACCTTACAGAAAGGTTCAGAGGTCATCTGGATGAGACCACGGATGTGGAACATCATTCATCCTTAGTCAGGGTTGCAGTAGTTGAAATTAGTACCTAGTTCTTATATTTGGGGGGAAATAACCAGGCAAATTCAGAAGAGATAGAAAATAGAAAAGTCAGGTAGAAAAGCAAGCAAGCTAACAAACAAAAAAACAAACAAAACAACATCCGCAATTGATACCAATTAAGTGAAGTGAATTATGTAGATGAGGCTGAGGAATTGTCAGAGCCAGATTTTGCAGACTGTACTGACACTTCTGGCATGTCTAGCACTGTTTCCAGAAAAAAGGTTCAGGCCATAGAAACTTTGTGGTTAAATCCGAACACAGATTGTATCATTGTGTTTACACTCCTAAAAGGCATGTAAACAAATTTCTTACACTGCGCCCGTGTATCGCAAGTTGTTAGCAAATGGTCCAGCAGATAAATTACTTACGCTAACTCTTTCCACACCTACCTCCCCACTGGCCACAATACCTAGCACGGCGTTCTGATTAAAGCTAGGCCTGTTGTGCTGCTGCAGGGAGAGAAGCAATCAGTTTGGCAAGTGATTAATCATTGTGAATCCTACAAACTACTCTGCTATCATGCGTTTAGAGGCAGCAGTAGCAGTAATTATGATGAGGTAGGGCAATATAGCAGCTGACACCAACAGCCATCAGTCCCATTAGAGGGGCAGAGGGAGGGAGGTACCTGGTGCTGCAGAACACATCAGTGATGTCAGACAGATAAAGGCCTGCTGCATGACTCAGAGCCAAAGAGAGACATGATAAAAATGATGAGTGCTCCTTTGACCCATAATGAATGTCGAGAGACAAAGTGGGCGGGCGCTAGAGAGAAAGTGGGAGGAGAAGTCTAATGCTCCCTCCAGTGTTTATCGCTGGTCTTGTGACCTCTCTGTTCCAGTTCTGCTTCAAAAGGGTGTTAATAGCAAAGCAGAGTGAGCTTTCAAAACACATTGGAGTATTCTCTTTGCTATGTTTATAACACAATTTCACAGAAATAATAGCTGACAAGTTAAACAAGCGTGCTATTGGGCTTTTGCCTTGCCCTGCCTTGCTTTTATAGTTTCCAGCAAAAACACATCATCATTCTAGCACTAAGAATACCATTAAGATAAAATGCTTTTGGAGAGGAGTTAATAGTATTTGACTGAACGCTTTAATGGAATGGGCTTAATCCAAACCACAGGTTGGTGAGCATTTCAGTAATAATCCCAGAACAGCTCAATGGGTCTATGTTCAATGGGTCAGGAGACATATTTAAAATGCTATCTGATACGATACGATACAGCCTTTATCTTTTAGATTCTTCTGAAATTCACTTTACATCACAGCTGCTCTATTGCATAAGAACTGACAGCTACATATATATATCGTCCACCTCGTCCACACAGGAATCACTGTACGCTCATTACAGAGGGCTCTACGCTGCACAGCATGCTGCAACTATTGCACCACTTCTCTTTATTGTACAGCCGTGGTACAATACGCATGAATATTACAAGTACATATGTGGGTAACATGTGTGTGTCTGGGGCAGACTCTCAAATGAAGTGCTTTTGGCCATTTATTCATGGTTAAACATAATATATAATGTAGTAAGTAGGAAGCTATGTGTCAGATGGGGCTTAAATTAAAAAAACTGGGCAGAGTAACAGTGATAAAATTAAGGAGAATGCCTCTTTATATTTCTTTTTTTGCTTTTAGAAAGAGATAATTGTTAGCTTTGTGGTTTTAGTGATAACTGACATCTTACAGAGTCTAGGTTTCTCTGGAGGATCTGGACTTTTTCGTTTCACAGAGGCCAGCCAGGTGCTTGTTCGGTTGCTTGTAGTTTGAAGACTGGACTACTGCAACTCACTCCTGGCATCCCATCAGTTCCAGCAGCTGATCCAGAACGAAGAAGAAAGCTTTAACTGTATTCACATATACATTACAGCACAAGTCTTTTCTTCGCATATTCCAGCTTGTTAGGAGGTTGGGGGTCAGAGCACAGGGTCAGCCGTGATACAGCACTCTAGAGCAGACAGGGTTAAGGGCCTTGCTCAAGGGCCCAACAGTGTCAGCTTGACAGTGCTGGGGCTTGAATCATAAACCTTCTGTTCATTAACACAGAGCTTTAACCAGTGAGCCACTGGCTGCATGTCTTCTTGTTGATCCCAGCCAAGTTCTCCCATATCACTTCACTACTGCATTCCAACTCCTATCCAGCTTCCTATAGCTGCTCAGATAAGATTTTAAGCACTTATGCTTGCTTACAAACATGAAAAAACCTCCCAGTTAAGATCCCATGTTCCTGAAAACACTGAACCATGCATCAAATTCCCTTTAAGCCACAAGCCAGCTCGACATGACCCTCCATCCTTCAAGACATAAAGCAGATGTATGAACGCTGTTCTCTGTCCTGACACCAAGGTGGTAGAATGAACTTTCCCTGGCTGCCTGAACAACTGAAAAAAAAAACCCTCCCTTGTAGCTTCATGATCTTCTCAAAGCAGGGCCTGTTTGTGCTAGCATGAGGATATGCTTTTCAGCTAAATGTCTACGCAGGTAAATCTATATGAAGGCGTGATTATTATCTGAATTTATTTGACTAGAAAACCACTGATGGAATTTAAATGCATTTTTTTTTAAAAAAGATCCCCAAAACAGAAATGATTATAACATCTCTAGTGAATTATGTAGCCTTGATCCTCATTCACCTCCTCTCAAAAAAAGCAGAAACAAAAAACAAAACCTGAGGTGTAATTACACATCTGTGGTAATCATCCATGTCCCTGGTTATCTGCTCGCTGAAAAGTCTCACTCGGTGGTTGTTGCTGAGCTGCTTGATCTAGGATGATGTAGCAGAGCTGCAAGTTTTGCTCCACCCAGCCCTGTGCCAAGCCTGATGCCCCAGGAGATAGACTTGCTCCCAGGGCTTAAAAAGCTTCCAGCTGGCCTGCCAGACCCTGCAGACCCCTCACGCAAACACGCGCTCACACAAACACACCCCTGCCCTTTCATCGGGCACACTGCCTGGCCCACACATGCTCACAACATCAAAATCTGACAGGAGCATTAACAATATGCCACATCCAAACTCCCCATGATTAATCTCCCACACTTCTACAGAGACACAAAACAGAAGAAATTCAAACCCATAAGACGTAAAGGTATACAAGGGGATTTAGATGAGACACAAGTATGAAATGGGTGCAGGATGCTTTGTGGTTGAGGGGATGGATTGGGAAATAACAGCACATTTGTACAAAACAATGGTGGCTTTGTGATGAAAATGCTCTAACAGCACTGGGCCAGGAGTCTGTGAGGGAAGCCATTGTCTGTCAAGGCACATCAAATGGACTTAATTAATACCCCTGACTCCAGACAGATAACATCATGAGCTTCAACATGTTTCTATTCCATTAATGTTGAAAGAAAAGGAATGGTAAAGTGGGGAGGCCCTTAATAATAATAATAATAATAATAATAATAAAATGTATTAATAAGTGTCAAAGTGATATGTGATGAATAACGAACATGGGGTTAAATAAGTAATCATGTATACAACAAACAAAATATCAGAATCAGAATACTTTATTGATCCCCTAAGGGAAATTTCACAAATATCACAAATAATTATACAAACAGATATCATGGTGGTGCAGCAGGTTGCAATGCTGCTTTACAGCTCTAGGTATCCGGGTTCTTGAGTTAGTGTGATTGTGTGGAGATTCTCTGCTTGTTCTCTCCACTTGTCTGTGTAGGTTTTCTCCTGGTACTTCAATTTCCTCATATCTCCCAAAAACAGTGGGTGGATTGGCTAAGATAAACTGCCCCTAGATTAGATGTGCCTAGTGCCACAGTTTGATAGACCGGTTATGTTCCCACCTTACAGCCAGTGGTCACAGGATCCACAACAACCCTAAGCAGGATAAAGCAGTAAATGAAAGTGAGTGAAAGTGAATAAATGAACGAATAGGAACACTACCCATCTCTGAGAGGTATGGGATATCCTATATCTTTAACCTGCTGGAACAAACACTTGGTTACATATAAAGATAGAGACATGATTGGAGGAATATACTTACTTTGTATGCATCAGTAACTTAATAATAATAATAATAATAATAATAATAATAATAATAATAATAATAATAATAATAATAACAACAACAACAATAATAATAATTATTATTATTAGTTTATTATTATTATTATTATTATTATTATTATTATTATTATCTGGGGTTAAGAACAGCATGAAAAGGCCTTTTGTATAATAATAAATACATTGAATGGTTATAAAATTGTTTATACTCAATGTCTGCATTTTAATAAAATGATTTCAAGCAAAAAAAAAACCCTTTTCTTTCATGTATTGTTAATATAATGTGCTCATAGTCCTCTTAAGGTAAGTACGAATCATCATCAGCACCCATATCCACTGCGTGAAAGCTGTTGAGGGCAATTCTACTCTCATCTGATTGCAATAAATGTGAGTCATCTTCTTCACTTATGGCTGGCGCAAGGCCAGGGCGCTTGTACAGACATGTCTAAGAGAGAAAAAAAAAAGGAGGAAAAGAGAGAGGGATGGCAGATCTGAACATCTAGTGATGACACATCAGATCTTGGACAGCTGTCTTTGTGTCTTTTAGTTTCTACATAGGGTGTGCATGCTTGCACGTTTCTTAGGTACATAGTGGAAATCATGGTTGTGACATGTTGGCTCAGGAAACCTAGTTTCCCAACTCGAATTTAGGTTGATGTAATAAAAGCAGACCAGCTGTACTGAAAATAAATCTATTTATTCAATGCCAAGCATATTGTTCGTTAGTTATAGAGAAACGAATGGGAGAGGTTCTAGAGAAACGAATCGTTTGTATTCATGAAAGTGAGGAATGGAAGTGTGGAGTCATGGGCGGTTCCTGGAAGCGTAAGGAGGTAATAATAGAGACGTATTGCAGACGTTATGCTCTTAGAGGAGGCTGACTAAGCAAACGTTGAGTAAGAGAACTTCTTTTCCAGGAACTCCTTCTGCACTTGCTCAACGTTCTATGTCATCAACTGAATAATTTTCCATGGTATAATCATGATCAGATTATACCATAAGGTCATGTCCCTTATGTGTAACTCCTATTGTGTATTAAGTATTATACATATTTCCCAAACTCACCTCAATAACAGCTAAAAAGATTATGACATGTTATAAAACACTGCTGTTGAATTCTTAATAAGTAAGAATGTTAAATCATTTTCTCTAACAGCACAGATCTTATAATTGTTGTCTTTTAATCATTTGAGATGTTTATTTAAGATTCATGGAAGGAGTTTCCAGTGTCAGTGCTTTGTCTGACAGTCTGGACGTTTTCTGCCATGAGAAAGTTTTGATGAGAGATTTCTGCTTTCTGGTTTCTCAGAAACATGAGAAGTGGTTGTTCTGGTGTTATTACATTAAAAAAAAATAACAGAATGACTGTTTATAGTTGCTATAACGATAACATAGATAACAGGAACTAACTTGCCTTGTGGATTTTCTCACCACGGCATCCAGTGTGCTTGCGATGTATTGTGGAATAACGTTTCATTAAACGTCTCGTGGACGTGTTGCAATAAAAAATTCATTTCTTGGCAAATTGCTCTCTCTTTAAGAAGAGAGAAGAGGTGTAGCTTACCAGAGCTAAAAGTCGAAAACTTTGATCTAAATTGTTGCTCATTATAGAGCAAGCTAGGCACTAGGAGGAAGGAGACACTACTTTTCCTGCTAATATATGCTGTAGTTTTATTATGGATGGAAATAGTCCACACTGACAACTGGCTGGCTGATGGTTAGCTGGATATCTATTGATATCCATTGAATTTATGATACAACTGATACAAACTCTACATTGAAACCATTGCTGCCCATTGAATTTATATTAAATGGAACTCCACAAACAAGGGGTACAGCCAGAGTGGCTTAGTTGCTGGCACATTTGCCTCACATCTCCTGGCTTGGGGGTTTGACTCCCACCTCTGCCCTGTGTCTGGAATTTCCGTTCACCCCATGCCTCAGGGTTTTCTCTGCTTTCTCTGGTTTCATTCTCAGTCCAAAGGTATGTGTGGTAGGCTGATTGGCATCTCTAAATTGTCTGTAGTGTGTGATTGTGTCCTGTAATGGGTTGGCATGCCATCTAGAGTGTCTCCACCTTTTGCCCCGAGTCTCTTGAGAGAGGCCACAGGTTCCCAAAGACCATGTAATCGCTAGAGAAAAACGGATGGATGGAACTATGGGGCACTTTGCCTGAAATGGTGGACCAATTTTCCAGTACCAGCTGAACCACATGCTCTCAAAGCTAAACAAGGTTTGTTGCAGCAGGAACCTCCACACAACCGGTTACAGTTAGTGGACACAATGAGAGTGAGAGGCAGCTGTGTGTGTGTGTGTGTGTGTGTGGGGTGGCGCTAATGACACACAGTGCCAGCATGAGCTCCTCATTATTGGTAAGAGAGGTTAAAGCTGTTGGGAGAGAGAAAGAGAGAGAGAGTTAGGGGGAGGAGAAGGAAGGGTTTTAGTGGCCATGCAGGCTTTAATGAGCGCGCTCACAGCACTCTATTGAAGTTAGTGGCGCCTGGAGGCTGCTGAAAGTGCATAGATTCCCTACTGGGCTGCTTAACTGGGCAGAGGTGACTGCCAGGTATCGCCAAGTCATAAGTACAAGTCGCACACACACTCTTGGACATGAGACTGGATGTACATTAGAACGCCAACACACACTCCATCAATATAATGTGAAAGAATTTTAAGTGGAGTGATACTGTGTGTGTGTGTGTGTGTGTGTAGGCTGAAAAAGGTGTAGCTGTAGCTATAAAGATGAGCACCACATATTCAGCTTTTAAACTGCCTTTTTCCACTGTAAAGTTCCTCCTAGTGTGTACACGTGGCTTAGGATATTGAACATTCTTGAAGCAGCTATGGGATATGGGTCCAAATATTCTCCTGATACAGACCATCTGTGGATATCAGGGGACTCCTTTTAAGTGCAATACAGACAGAGATGCAGGGAACATTCTAGAAACAGAGAGAATCAAAACACTTGTTTAAAAGACAGTGAGAAAAAAAAAAGAGAGATTAATACTAAAAGATCAGGCGTGAAAAAGAACCATGACAAACTAGCGTTAAGTTAAAAATATTTTTCTATAAATGTGTGAAATTTCACAGAAGAGAAATCAGATGCCCGAGCTGTCCCTGTTGAATTAGATGTTTTAGCTTACCTGAAGCACACACACACACATACACACACGCACACACACCTGGCTTCTCTGAATTTGGCAAGCTCTCAGGGTGCCTGTGATATTTAATTCATTTGATGGTGTGTAGATGCCTCCTGAGTTCACACCATCCACAGTGAGAGAAAGACAGAAAGAGAAAGACGAGAGGAGCTCAGAGAGAAGGAAGGGGAAAAAAGATAATGATGGAAAAGGAAAAAACAAGAACGCACTTGCTCCATGTATAGCGAATACAAATAGAATAAAGCAACATTGCTTATGTGGCACAGAGTGACACAAAGAGAGATGGAAGGAGTGAGACAAAAACAGAGACAGGAGATAAAAATGAGATATGAGGAGATAAGTGTCTCTGCCAGAGTCGCAGTAATGGATGATCGTCTCTTTCGTTCTGCTCAGCTCTAAGCCTCTTTCCAGCTAGCCTCAATTCACTCCATCAGCAAAATGAGTTAAGCCTTGTGTGTGTGTGTGTGTGTGTCCAGGTCAATTTCAGTGTACTGTGTAGATAAACCCAACACCCAGGGGAGAATGTATGTTGTTTTAAAGGATATCCCACCTCCCTGAGAACACACGTAACCCAGTTAAACAGCATCTACTCTTCCCTGGTGTTATTGTATTATATTAAAAGTATGTAGCAAAGCCAGCTAATGCAGACTGACCAAACATGGGACTGAATTAAAGTGTTTCTTGATCTATAATAATCAAATCATCAAAAAAAAAAAAAAACGCCATACTGCTATTTATAGTGCAGTGCTGCTGAATTCTCGAATCTGATTGGTTAAAAGCTATTGATTTATTTTCTCCAATGGCAGCTCTGACTCAACTATTTTCTCCTTGCGAGGCAAATCACAGTGTTTTATGAACACGTTTAATCAGTTTAATACACGATCTGATCTAAAGTGACTACTCTATATCATCTTAGGCTATAATAAAGTATCATAAAATTATAATATTTGAATTTTTTCCCCCAGTAATATGGAATAAAGAGAGAACTAGAATGAATGAGAACTCATTGCTTAGCTTCAAATCTGTAGTACCAGAAACGTTACATTAAAAATATGTAGTTATTTAAGAAAAAAGTCTTTCAGATATATTTATTTAACCTTTAATGAGCTCCTTTTCTCATTCTCAGATGTTTTTTTTGTCGTATTAACTTCAAGAGAGAGAGAAGGGAGAAGCTGTTGAGTGAATAATTCAAGTGATAAGAGGAACGTACTTGTTATAAGGATGTTGCACATCATTAAATGTGGCTATAAACTGATAGAAGGTACAAGTTGTTCTTTAATTGTTGTGGTGAAAGAGGAATGAAACTCTTAGTGGTTACGCATCACGCCATCTCGTCATTGATTGTTATGTACAGCACAACCTCTCGTATTTAAGGTTTTTGATTTCTAAACCCCATCTAAAGCAGAGCCGCTCCAGCTTTTAAGACTCGTCTGTGTTTTCGAGGCAGACTGCATCACAGGAAGCTCTAAAATAAATCAGTACTGTCCCTTAAACTGTGGCGAAGAAGAAGAAGAAGTAGAAGAAGAAGAAGAAGAAGAGTGAAGAAGACAAAAACACAAAAGAAATGAAAGAGAAGACAAAGAAGAAGAAGAAGAAGAAAAAGACGAAAACAAGGAAGACAAAATAAGACAAGAAGAAGAAGAAGAGTGAAGAAGAAGACAAAAACACAAAAGAAATGAAAGAGAAGACAAAGAAGAAGACAAAAACAAGGAAGACAAAATAAGACAAGAAGAAGAAGAAGAAGAGTGAAGAAGAAGAGTGAAGAAGAAGACAAAAACAAAAGAAATGAAAGAGAAGACGAAGAAGAAGACAAAAACAAGGAAGACAAAATAAGACAAGAAGAAGAAGAAGAAGACATGGAAGACAATGGCATGGAAAACAATGAAGAAGTTGACAAAGAAGAAGAAGGAAAAGAAGACGACGATGATGCAGAAGACAAAGATGATTAATACAAAGAGGAATAAGAAGAAGAGGAAGAAGAGAAGGAAGAAGACAAAGACGAAGAAAAAGATGAAGAGGAAAAAGCGAAGCAAAAGAGACACAGAAGACAATGAGAAAGAAGACAAAATAAAATATGAAGAAGAAAAGATGAGGAAGAGGTGAAGAAGAAAAAGAAGAAGAAGAAGAGAAGAATAAATAAGATGAAGATGAGGAAAAAGAAGAAGAGGAAGAACACGATGGAAGAAAAAGAAGACAATGAAGAAGAGAAAGAAGAGGGAGAAGAAGAAGAAGAGGAATCGGAAGAAAACAATGAGAAGAAGATGAATAAGTAGTCAAAGAAGATGATGAAGAAGAAAAGTATATTTCATTAACAAACACAATCACACCATAAAAGACACATGTAGACCAATGCTTGTAATGTATTAATGCATTTATTACATTTTTAATATCTGTATCCATCATTAGGCACAATATATGTATATGGAGGAAAGTCAGGGCTCTAAAGGTCTGGTCTGCATGCCTGTTTCATACACCAGAGCAGAAAAGAATAACGCAACATGCTACAAAATGGCAGAAATCAAACTGTTGTTTTCAGCCATGTATGCAAATGTAGAGAGAGAGAGAGAGAGAGAGAGAGAGAGAGAGAGAGAGAATGCATTATGCAGTGTTGTTTCTCAAACCAGTACCAGGGCCCCAGATGGTTTGCATTTTTCCTCCCATTGGTGGGACAAAATGATCCACTGCCTTTAGAGAACTAATGCTTTTCTATTGATTGTGCAGGAGGAGAGAACTCACACTTACTACTGCTTCAGATTCGAGACAAACCAGTAAAGTGCTGATGCTTACAATACAGGGAAAACAGATCTATCTATCTATCTATCTATCTATCTATCTATCTATCTATCTATCTACATATCGATCTATCTATCTATCTATCTATCTATCTACATATATATATATATATATCTATCCATCCATCCATCCATCCATCTATCCACCTAAGAGCCCATCAACCCACAGACCCCACCGATCTATCTATCTATCTATCTATCTATCTATCTATCTATCTATCTATCTATCTATCTATCTATCTATCTATCTATCTATCTACATATATATATATATATCTATCCATCCATCCATCCATCTATCCACCTAAGAGCCCATCAACCCACAGACCCCACCGATCTATCTATCTATCTATCTATCTATCTATCTATCTATCTATCTATCTATCTATCTATCTATCTATCTATCTATCTATCTATCTGTATACACACATATATCTATCTATCCATCCATCCATCCACCTAAGAGCCCACCAACCCACAGACCCACCGATCTATCTATCTATCTATCTATCTATCTATCTATCTATCTATCTATCTATCTATCTATCTATCTATCTATCTATCTGCCTGTCTGTCTGTCTCTGTCTGTCCGTCCACCCATCTGTCCAGCCAAACTGCCCGTCTGACCCACCCACCCACCTATCTATCTGTCTGTCTGTCTATCCATCTATCTATCTATAATGTGTGTGTTGTATATAGATTTTGTTTTAGCTATAGTACTTCTGACAGATTTGAGAGATGATTTAGACACGGCTCTTGTATGTCACACCCCGAGTGTCTTAATCATTATATGAATTCATAATTATAAAGTACAGAAGACTATAATGTACACCAAGGTACATAAATGCAGGAAGGCACAAAAGCAGGTCATAGTGTTGGTTCAACTGTGCTATGAGCTAGAAGAGCAAAAATGTCAACCATCTGGAGGAGGGGCCATCAACTGGAAGTCTAGCAAAGTATTTCAGTGGACTGAATCGAGTAGTTGAACCGATTAACATCAGAAAACACTCAGCATGGCTTCTGGAGTAGATCCTCTGTTGAGATTTATCCAAGCACATGCAGAAGGCAGTGAACCAGTGACTGACTTTTCCATTTCTAGATTTTTCCATTTCATTTGTCTTCTTCTGTGATGAATTATTAACGGTTCAAAATTAAAAGGCTACCGTCGTCGCCATTAAGTCAGTCGTTGCTTATCCGGACCTCTGCTAACAAGGACCTGGACTGGGAATTTCAGTCGAACAGCCCCGGGCTGGTTTGTGCAACACTGGCATAACCAACAATGTATAACGCATAATATCAGCAAAGAAAGTACAAAATATTCCAATGCAAATGTTAGCATGCATGTAAGTGCAGTATGTCTGAGTGTTCAATCAGACGTAAGGTTCTTTCATCAGAATATCCGTGTCACTCTGTAAGCAGCAGCCGTGATTCAGATGTTGCCCTAGATGCCACTTAACGCAGCAGATCAATGAGTTGATAGTACCATCAATACTCCATTTCCTCATAATCATCATTTTTATTTCAGGCTTTTCACAGCACGTCACAAGCAGAGGAAAAATATCACCCTAGTTTAGCACACCAAGACGCTTTGCGGTTAGTAGTTCCAAAATAAAATCTTTAAATCCTAATAAACACCATCACACGGACTAAATGGACCTGACAGAGATCAGCTCTCTACCTCTGAGACATGATACTTATTTCATTACTGTGAATGGGCTTTCAGCTCAAAGGTAAAAAGAAAGTTGAGGTACATATGAAACATCTATTCCGAGGTATGTTGCTCCACTTACTTCAATCTCCATCCTTTGTTCTTTTTGGAAAACTAAACCAAACCGTCATACGCCTACGGTCCTTAGCTGCAGCCATCTTCAAGAACTTTAACAACTCTTCCTTAACCATTTCAAAAGTTCAGCACAGAATCACTCTGTTCTCTCTGACCATCTTTCCCATTTTGACATTTTGTAATATCATGGAACATTAGCTGTCAAATTTTCCAGAGGTCATCAAATCATTTTCTAAAATGGTTCTTCTTCTGCAAGCACTCTTTCAGCTATCAAGGACCATTTTTTTGAAACTAGAAAAAGGCTGAAAATGCCTAAAAAAGGACTCAGACAAAATTCACTATCAATAAGTGAGACATTTATGACCGACTCGCGCTGTACGGTCAGCGAAACGTAGCGATTTCAAACTTGAGGTCGAAACCACTAATCAAGATTGAATAATAGTAGTAATAGAAGTATGGTGTCAGTTTTCAGTGCTCATCTCACAGTAGAGGCAAATGATATGTAAATAAATATTACCCGTCTATTTCCCTGTAATACTTCACCAACCATGCAACTTTCATAAAGCCTGTTAAGATCTCGCAGACGAAAGATTAATTATATGCCTCACTCGCTATTCTATTACTACACAACATTTCCACCGTCACAAAACCCATTTCTAAAAGTGTTCTCCCGTGTACCAGACAGTGGCTTCATCCAGCCATGAAATGCCGTCCAGTGGTTTAACCGAAACATGCCTTTCCTCTGTGATTCTCCACACCATCACTGTCCTAGTGGTTGACTGATACAATACGGTCTAATCGATAGCGTTCAATCTGCTGCAATCTCCCACTTTTAGATCATGCCTTGACTTTATGTAACCTTTCATTTTCCCAAACTAGAACTCATCTTTCACAAAATTTCTGCTTAAACTATTTGGAAGGCTAGTCACGTGCTGTGTCATGCTACAGTTAGAAAAAATGGTTATATTTTTTGCTTTTTTTTAAGCTGATATACAGTATCATGTGGACTTTTCTGATGATTGAAGGTTTAAGATAAATAAAAATGACTAAGCGATGTCTGTTCAGTCGTGTGCTTCGTAGTAATAAAGGTAACAGTGCACGGCCATTTCACACTGCGACAGAGAACGACAAATTTGTGATGACATCCTTTTCCGTACAACATCCTTTTCTCCCCTGACATAACGCTCGCTCTTTGTAACACTTTAATAGCACTGTTTCATAGCTAGATTCCTTCTTCTTCTCTCTCTTTTTTAAAAAAAAATGTATGTTTTTCCTCCAGGGCCAGGACGAGCCCGAGTCTTCAGGAGAGGACGTCATCTGTTATTTTCAAGGATTCTTTTTCTCTTCCCCCCCGTGAGAAAACATACCGTCCATTTTCCCAGCAAAGTTCTCTCGCTGTTCTCAGATCAGACACCCGAAACAGACATCATGTGCTGTCGTTTAATAAACGTGTATAATGTTTTGCCTGACTTTTAGTGTAATGACCGCCCTTTCTCCTTATTTCTCATGTTCTATTTTGTTTTGAATCCTGCAAAGCATGGAGGCTGCCTTGATTTGAAGGGGTTGGAGTGCAGGAGAGTAGATAAGGTGGCATCTGCCACGTTAAGACAGCTGGTCAGAGTCACAGTGTAGTTCAGATTAAGGAAAGGACGAGCGGAAGGATCTGCGGCGTAGGAAAAAAAAAAACAGACTGAAGAAAGGAACAAGCCCACGACGTACGGTTCAGCGTAACAGTAAGAGACAATAAGAGACTCATTGGAATAAACACGAGGCACAGATAATAGACAGATGTGCAAAATGTCTCTACGCAGTCCTTCTATAGAGTAAAGAGGGCGAAATCGGGAAAACAGATACAGAGTAAGAAAAAAAAGTAGAAAAAAGTGACCAGTAGCCCTACTGCTGCGACTAGAAGGTCTAATGTGCGTGCCTGAATATTATGCTAGTCTGAAGAGTGTAGCTAACACACTCACTACAGGAAAGGTAAAGTGCTACACTTAAGATAACATACAGTGAATGGGCTGATTGGCCAATTAGTCTCTCAATGCCAATTGTCCTTTTAGCAGGAAGAATATCTGTGGTCCAATTCAGAGACGTTCCACTTGGCACAGGAAGAAGAAGAAGAAGAAGAAGAAGAAGGAGAAGAAGAAGAGGACTTAAAGGTTGGGATTTAGGTGGGAAGGGTGTATAGGTAGGGGAAAGGGAAAGAGAAAAGGGAAAGATAAACATCCTAAGACACAAGGGTATGATCCGGGGCTTGAGGCGACTCAGTTTTGGGCTGGAAGGCTGGTGTGTGCTGCCAACGTTTGAGAAGACGCTCGGAGGGTCACCACTGGCGGGTCTCTGGGACTGCTCGGGTTATGGAGAGCTCTCCAAAGAGGCTGCAGAGAACGACAGAAAAAAAAAACACACAGAGAGATTTAAGGAGGGAGGTTAAAAAATAGGAAACGTAGATAGGACAGAAAGAGGGATAAGGTGAACAACATGAAAGAAAGTAGAGGAATGAGGAGGGAAAAGGCAAGCGCAAAGGAGCGCACAGGAAATGACATGAGGGATTGAGGGAGATGGAGCGGAAGAAGGGAAATTAGATGTAAAATAACAAATACAGTTTGAGGAAATGGAAAGAGGCAACAATGAATACAGGCAGAGAAGTTGAAATCCGAAAGAAAATGCATTAAGAATTTAGTCGAATAAAATAAAAAAAAAAAAACAACAACCACAAAACAAAACAGAGAAGAAGAGCAGAGGATAGAACAAAGAGAACATGCACTTTATATGGCAGTTGCTGTGGTAAATCAATACAACTACAGTTCACCGCTACCACAAGACAATGTCAATAAACCCGGCACCCCACTGACTCACCTGCCCCGACTCACACGTCGAGGCACGACCCATCTGACACTCAGCAGCAAAACAAGTCCGGATATGCCAGATAAAACACCACCATCCTGGGACCATCCTAATCTTTAGCTCACGGTATTAGAACTCTATCAGATATATTAAAATAAAAGCATATTGGTGCTTATACGCTCTGCAAGAACATGCACTGCCTCGTGGCTACACGGAGCAAAACACAGCAAGCGTTTGAAATCCATTACCATGGAGAGTCCTGACAAGCTGTCAGAGCATCACAAGCCCTCCATCTCATGCAGAAACACACGAGCAGGTGGTGCGAGTGGCTGACTCTGGAGTTTTCTGGGTCGATCCTGAATCCTTGAATCAAGGTCAGAAATTTTCTGCTCCTCACCAGGAGACATACCGACATGACAGCTACCATTTGCATGCATACACTATGGCATGACTGCGGAAGGAAGTGTTGGGTTAAAAGTGGTAATGGAAAGTTAGGGAGACGGAAATTAAAAAAATATTCCTTCATGCTCCCTGTCAGTGAAGAGCTTTCACATACCGAGCCTCTCTGACATTATGAACCATTACTGGAATAATAATATCCACCGGTCCGTTTCTTCCGTACCCACGGCTTAAACGGAAGACAAATTTCCTTCTCGGTCTCTGTCGTAAATCAAGTGAGGGGATTGAGAGAAATTGTCCACTTCTCTTTGACCAACCCCCTCGAGCCAGAGGACACACTCCAGTCTCCTTCACCCCACTGACTCCATCCTCAAACAATGTGATTTACTCATAATGGAACACAGGCAGCTCATGTGTTACACATTACACGCCTGCTTTTTATGTTTCCTCTGAAAACAAAGGATATTTATCACTGTAACCTTCCTTTGACAAAATTTATAGTGCAATAAAATATGAAGAAGATAGAGGGTGAGATCTTTTTCTCGTTTCTTGCTCCATACTGGCTCTCGTCTCAGCCTCGGTGGAAATGATAGACTGGATTCAAATGAATTACAGATGAGACGCCCTCAGAGAGAGAGAGAGAGAGAGAGAGAGAGAGAGAGAGAGAGAGAGAGAGACAGGCGAAATCCAGGAGAGAGCTCTGGAGAAGAAGCTGGAGGCTACCTATGCATTCCTAATTAGTTTGTACGTCTACCAGTAAATTCCAGCTCAGCCTCTGACTGTTTCAAGCCCACTTTCTCTCGGCTGAATTCTTCCTCGAAAACTTTCTTGCAGCGTGGCTGACAGATCTGCCTTTGTAGTGGCTGAGGAGCTCACTGATTGGAAGACTCGATAGTATTTTTGGTGGCGTTGATCCACTGCGGCTTCTGGTTCGGCAAAAGGCCTGGGGCTATGTTTGAGAGCTCTGAAGCAGAAGCTTCACTATAGGTGTGTTACGGTTAAACACTGTTACTGAAAAAGTCAGAAAAGATGACCGATGCAGTAATACGGTATCAAAACTAAGATGATGACGATAAAGGAAACTTTATTATAAACAAAAGGACCATTGGCACTCATGTACGTACTAAATATAATACATTTAGAATAAGAAGGAGCTTCTTCCCACAGATCATCCAGGCCTTCAACCAGGAAACCAGGCTTAGAACCCAGACCTTTCTGGACTACACAACACACACTAGTGGATATTTTCACACAGCATTTATCGCACACGTGCACTTTATTCATGACAGTCATACGGTTTTACATTCTGATCTGCATTGATATATAGATAAGACATCTTCCAGCCAATCAGAATGAAGGATTCAGACAGACCATGGTCTAATGCACTGCTATACACAGATTACTCTGTCAAGTTTAAATAGCGTGTAGGTTATGAAACCAGTCGTTTCATATTAATGCCGATATTAAATATGAAAAATTGAATATAAAGACAATATAAATCTATTATGAGAAATTCTGAGAAATATGATGCGTCTTTTAATTAAGCAAGCTGCTGTATGAAAGCACTGTATTAGAGCCAGCACTGAGTGACTGAGAAGTGACTGATCTGGTGCGTCTCAGTAACGTGTCATACACTCCCCAGTGTGCTGTTACACAGGGAGGTGGTAGCTTAGTGGTTAAGGTGTTGGGCTACTAATCAGTAGCTTGTCAACTTGAAGCCCACGTCCACCGAGCAGCCACTACTGTGCCCCTGAGCACCCTTAATTGTATAAATTGTAAGTTGCTCTGGATAAGGGTGTCTGCCAAATGTCAGAAATGTAAATGCTGTGGAGCAGTTGTTTCCTGTGGACACAGAAGGCAGATTCTTGTTGTTTATGATCAGCTGGTGGATAGCAGATATTTTTCTTTCCTACATTTTCATGTCAAATTCACATTTTCTTTTCACCTCACATCGATTTCACTTCTTCCATCATTTGTCTCTGGCCTTTTCAGGTGCTGTTAAATACTATAATTTTTTTTTACTGACATTTTATATATATTTATGTGTGTGTGTGTGTGTGTGCATTTTACAGGCTCATAGATGCAGGTAAACAATAAAAAAAAAATGATTTCAGCAAAGATCAGCTGTGTAAGCTTTGCCTTTTATGGAGTTTCGTGGGTGTGGCCAAATGCAAATCAGCTCAAATCTACAGAAATACATTTGAGCTTAAATACAAAGAATATCAGGGTTTTTGAATCTTTTGTAAACCGAGTTGAAATAAATACAATACAATGGGCAAACACAAATACACTTGAATGTGAGTCTAATATTAATCTTGAACTTTTTGTTTTATGTTTCTTATGTTCTGTAACGCTGCTTAGAGACAAAGTCTATTATTAAAAGCGCTTTACACATTTTTCATTCTTACAAAAACATGAGGCTTGCTGTTTGTCTGCTGCTGTGCGCGTTTCCAACATCAATGAGTTTAGAAAAATGATCAGTGACACTACACATCCACGGTCCTTATGTTTATCGTCCATGAAAGAGCACTCGCTTCAAACATGCTCCTAGAACAAACTGCTCTGTTTGTTCCACTTAAAGAGGAAGAATTTTGAGAGACATTTGCAGCACTGTGCTTTGTGTCATGCCTCAGCCCTCAAAAGCACCGAAATCTGCTGCCCATTTCCCATCAGTACACACATAAGAGGACAACTTTCCACACACAACTTCTGATCTGCTCGTGTGTGGGTTTAAATAGGTCGTCCTGTTCTCCTTTTAGTGCCTTCTTTACCTTGCCCTGGATTCTGATAACAAACAAAAGAGGGAAGTTGTTCAAACAAAGCGGCTCATCAGCATAACCCATAGAGGTTATGTAAAGAGATCTATTTATGCAGACTTTCTGACTCTCATCACCGACGCTCACACCACTTCCTTCCCTCCCGCTCACTCGCTTCCTTTCGAGCCGGGCTGCATATAAGGAAACGATGAGAAAAAGGCATGTGAAGAAAGGAAGCAGCATCATTCCTACCGTTTGTCCTCGCTCGCACCAGAATACTTTAAGAAGAAGAAGAAGAAGAGCGACTGAATAAATCACACAACTTTGCACCGCGAGACATTGAACGCCGCAGTCATTTTAGCAATTAAAGTCCTTTCTCTATTTAATCTGAATAAAACAAATGCACTGAATTCTTTTTTTGGACCACATCATTCACATATATATTCAAGGTCAAGTTCTTTTTATGAACAGTCACTTAGCTGAATCTACTCTATTACACCTATTATATTCACCTCAAACGACGGAAATAGACTCTTTAACAGCAAAACACTCAAACTTTACTAATGCCCGTTCAGAAAATAATGAAAAAATAAATTGACCTGGCAGAATTTTTGCTAACATTTTTTTTAATCCCTTCCCTCAAGCTGCAATTTTAGTTATTAAGCATAATGTTTCTAAATGGTAAAATGCCAAAAAGCCATGAAGGAGAGAAAGAGAGAGAGAGAGAGACAGAGAGAGAGAGTTTTGTAGGATTAAATGCTAAGTAGCTCATCATTTGTCCTCGAACGGAAACAAGCACACAGCATCATCAAAATAGAATAAAACAGAATAAGTCTCAACTGCTAAAAAACTGCACTGTCCATTAAAAATGGCGGTTTTATTCATTCACACAGGGCTGGAGTTAAAGTTGGAGAAGTTTGGTACTTATACAGGGACCATTATCCATATTCAGAACTTGCACAGAACTTTAACCTGATTTTCTGGGCACATTAAGAACAATAAAATCAATGAATAAATAAATAAATAAATAACCCCTCACTGCAAAACTATTTGGATGAAGCTTTTTTATATGAACTGCAAAGCAACGTATCAAGCAATAGGAATTTGAAGAAAATTGATTAATAGTCTAGGCTGACTGGAGTCTCTAAATTGCCCGTAGTGTGTGATTGTGTGAGTGAATGTGTGTGTGTGTGTGTGTGTGTGTGTGCGCCCTGCGCTGGGTTGGCACTCCATCCAGGGTGTATCCTGCCTTGATGCCCGAAGACGCCTGAAATAGGCACAGGCTCCCTGTGACCCGAGGATAGATCGGATAAGCGGTACAGACAATGAAATAAAAAAAAAAGTAAAATATACAAATAAAAATGTTGAAACAAACTCACGCCTACTGACCAATTTATTAGGAACACTTGCAGACCTGAACTTCCATGCCAATTATTTACATTTACGTTTATTTAGCAGATTCTTTCATCCCAAGCGACTCACAAAATGAGGGAATACAAGCACTGCCATATTTAATTGAGTGCTAGAGGAACAAAGTGTACAGATTAGAGGTGTAAAAGCACACTTTTTTGTAGTTCATGAAAGAGGTGGGACTTTTTTTTTGTGTGACAGATTCTGCTGCCCACATTAAGGTTGGAAGTTTAATCCACCATTGAAGGGCAGTCAGTTTGACGGTTCTGGAAAGGAAAGCTCATGCCTCAGCACTATCAGGCGTCAGTGGTTAAATGATCGCAGGTTGTGTGAGGGAACATACACCACTGCTCAAAAGTTTGGGATCACTTGCATATTTCAGCTATGGAGGAAGACTCCATCAAGCCAATCCATCTTGTGGGAGATGCTCCAGAAAGCATGGGGTGAAATCTCTTCAGATTATCTTGAAACAATTGACAGCTAGAATGCCCAGGTTGTAATTGCTGCGAAAGGAGTTTTTCTTTTTGGTGAAGGCAAAGTTTGAAGAAAACATTCATCATGTCCATCAAAATCATTATTTCTAACTCAGCATGTCCTGTTCTTTTGCTATGTTTTCTATTCAGACTAATTTCGCGTCTTGGAAAACAATACAATTTTTAAGTGATCCCAAACTTTTGAGCGGCAGTGTAATTGCTGAGGTAGTGTTGAGTGTTGAGGTCATGTCCAATCATGCAGATCAGGATGATGTTCATGTTCATGTTCACATCAAACCTCTGAATAGAGAAAATGCAATCTCACATATGACTTTCATTGCTGGTTTGAGTATCTCAGAAACGGCTGAACACCTGGGATATTAATGCATGCCAGTCCCTGGAGTTGGTGTGGGAAAAAAAAAAAAAACAGCCAGTGAGTCACAGTGACAGTGACAGTAACAGTCAGGAAACACCTTGTGGATGAGAGTCTGGTCAAAAATAAGCACTCTTTACAAACGTGGTGAGAAAAGCATCAGAGAACACATAAAATGTCAAACCTTGAAGTGAATGGGAATCTTCACAACAAGAAAAAGTGTTAGAATCTGAGGCTGTCATGTGCACAGGCTCACAAATAATCCTCAATGTTAGCTGCTTTTCTGCTCATCACAGATGTAAAGAGTGGTGTATGGCCAGCTCAAACCATGAACTGTAGCCTGAAAGCTCATCTGGCAGCAACAGTCAACTCACTGAGATTCTTTTCCTCCATATTCTGTTTGAACAGTCCTGTATCTGCTTGAGTTTATAGACTGGCTGTATGAATGGACAGGAGTACAGTGGTCAGTGGTGAGTGTGTACAGTATTAGCAGCTGAATATCTGGAGAATATATCGATAGTCATGAATAATGATTCATTTTCCATCTTTGCGTGTCTGTTTTAATTTAGCAATCCACATGAACTGGCTGCCAAAACAAAAGAGCACAGATACCAGTATACTGGAGCTCCTGATAATAATGGCAGCAGGCCAAAACACAGCGAAATTAATTGTCTGATGAAACAATTTGCACTAAGAACACACTACTTGTGCACACTTCTTGTTGAAGCGATGATTTAAAAACCATACAGAGCTTAGGAGTGAAACATAGTTCTGTAACAGAAGAGTAAATGATTTCCATGATTATTTTTTCAATAGTATTTTTTATATTTTGTGCGTATTTACATGCAGTATTATTTCGTAAATAAAACGGCAACCCTGAATCCTTCACAGCAGGTGAACGAGGGTTAATACTGCACCTTAAGCCAGAGTTTTCTTGCTGATTTTCTCCATTTTTCCTTTTCTCATAAACTAAGCATGAAGAGCGTAGTGCAGAGAGCAAGGAAATGAAACACAGCTCCAGCAAAGAGCCAGAGTTACGTTCTCCGCTGTATAAATAGGTTTAAAAGAAATGGGATTTATGATAAAACTGAGAGTGCGTAGTGCAACCTAATTTGCCAGCTTCATTGTAAACACTAACAAAACAAAGAGAGAAGAATAAAAGCTGACACTCTGGGAGTCTGGGATGACAGAAGCTGGAATCGGCTCTGAGAGGGAGGAAACTTTACTTCCTGTGATTTATTGGTGCAGTTCAGACTGTAGTCGCTGCTGCACGGAGCCAGGTTTCGTCTGACGCTGGCAAATACCTGCTTTCCATTGGAACAAAGCTTTTATTTTCTCCTGATTAACCTGCATAACCTGACCTCCAGCCAGTGATTAACGACACTCCGTTAAACTCTATTAGATGCTGTTATTAGAAAGCAAGAACTTTTGTAGAGAGAGAGGTAGAAATGTTGATCGGGTTTGTTTTGGAGAGCTGGAGTATATGTGGAGTGTGTGTGTGTGTGTACCACAATGATTAATGCTGCATTCTGATTGGCCAGAAGGTGATGACTAATTTTTTTATAATAGTGTTTCAGACATTTTAATATATTTATATAAGTATAATTAATATAACAACTACTTACACAGGGGATTTTAGTCATTAGACAATACTTATAACACATGCAATATTCGATATTTTTTTTCTTTTAACTCATTTAATTTTGCAAGTAACCTGAAATATATCTAGAACATGACAAAAAAACAACAAATTAAGCTGTAGCCTTGGCAAAATAAATAAAAAACTTGGTTTCTGACAAAACCAAGTTTGGAAAACTAAATTCTGATCTCAAATGCTTGCTTGTGGACACACCTCCTGTTATAGACACTATGGAGATCACAAAGGATGTCTGAGTGTGTGTGTGTGTATGTGTGTGTGATTGTGACTGGCATCCTGTCTAAGTTGTACCCTGCTTTGGGCCCCAAGTCTCCTGGGATAGGCTCCAGGTTCTCCGAGACCCAGTATGATAAGAGGTGTAGAGGATGGATGGATGGATGGATAAATGGACATTCTATGATCCTTGGGGCGGAGCTTGTGAATCCTTCAAAATGTTGGACCACTAAAGACCCAATCTTAAGAGAAAAACAACCCTAATGCATTAAATAATGCACCTTAGAGACAATATGGAAACATTTTCTGCATTTTTGTAAGGAGTCTGCAGTGTTGGAGTTGACAGCTTAAAGAAAGGCTGTTAAGAGAACTTATTACAGCCGTTATAATGTAAGTCACAACAAGAACTGTATCGCAAGTATAAATAAATAAAAGAATGATGTGTGATTCTTTAATTCATTAAAATGGCAATTATTGGCAAATTGCTAGTGTAAAAGGAATGAAACATTTATCAACATACTGTTATTGCAAAATAATCAACTTAGGGCACAGCGCCACATACTCGTAAATTATTTTCCTATAACAGCAAAACCCAGTTGTGTTTTATTCCATGCACGATTTCCAATAACACCCTACAAATAAAATTTACAAATCAAATCTGTTATTATGCTCTAGGAAATATACCTTCGCAAGAAGAAGGGCATTAAAAGATACAGTAGAGCACATGCAGGAACGGATAACAAGGAAAGTGGAAAGTGTGAGCACACAGATAAGGGGTTGTATTCCCTAATGTGGTTCTGAGTATAGACTCTCAGCTCCTGCTCGGAGGACTACTGCATTTATATTTCAGTGTAAAAATAGCTCCCGTGATAATTTATTTAGCCTGAACAAGCCTGCCTGCATTGTGCTCCTGGAAAATGGCTCCCCTCATACCCAGATCACCACAACTCTCTGCATACCTCCTCTTATGTTATCTCCACTGCTTTCTCTAATGACATCACATTAGCAAAGCTGCGTACCGAACTGAGGTTTGTTCTCAATCTCTGCTAGAAAAAAAAAACTCTTCTTTGATAAGAAAAATAATAGCATTCACACTTTTGCAGAACTTTCTATTTGCCAGCAGCAATTACATTACACATTAATAAAAATGTAATCAACAGTGTTTCTTCGCTAGAATGGTAAGACTCAAAGTGGTGCAAAGTCGGGTGAACCGGCGTGAGCTAATCTGTGAGCTCATTAGGCTTTCATCTGTGGAGGAAAGAAGAAGAAAAAACTCTCCAAAGAGCCCTAAAATGTGACAACTCTGCACTTTCAGTGGCAGCGATCCATGTCAGCCAGGAAATGGGTCCAGGAAGGAATCCTAATGTTTTGACTGCATGCTGCATCTCCATAACCTTGAGATTCATTGGTGAATAATGACTCGGCTCTGTATGCTGGCGTTGCTCTTATGGGGGGGGGGCATTGTTTTCTTTTCAGTGGATTCCCATTCGCTTGCACAATATTCATTCATATTCATTGACAAAGAATGACGGTGCAGATGGTGCACACAGTGCAATAAATGAAGAAGTATGGAATATAAAAAAAAAGATTAAGAGCTTAAAGAGATGAAAGTTTATCAGCGTTTCCTCGAACTTGTTTACGGAACGACAGAAAGGCTTCCCATGTCTCCCTGACAATGCAAACATCAAACTACAAAATGGATCTAATCGGCAACACAAGTCTGATTCTTGATCAAATGAGTAAACAAGTCTTAAGGCAGTAAACATCTATAAACAATGTCTGTTATTAATAACTGATCAAGTTCCTCGTAAAAAAAATATCAGATTGTATGTCTCCAAATACTGCAGTGTGCTTTCCCTCTAGAGCACTGCACGACCCGGGGCTTCGTGGAGAACTGAACTCTAAGGTCCTGTGATTAAATCAGAAACCAATTCATCACACGACTAGTCTGGGAAAAAAGTAAAGACTCGTCTAAGAGTGTGGGTGTTGGAATTTGGGCTGAGTCATTTTGGCTGATTACAAGAACCCTTCCTTAACTACCCCATTCCTATTTTTTGTTTGTTTTTCAGAGGCAGGAAATTCTACTTAAATCCAGTTTAAATCTAATTATCAAGGCTCTGAGTAACAAAAGTCTGTAGCTGGGGTTAGAAAACATACTGCAAGGAAGTGAAAAACAATAGAAAAGGTGACAAGTTTAGTTTAAATTATGGGATTTAACTCATTATATCTCTCTTTTGGCTCTCCTGGTGTTTCTTCAAACTGTTTCCAAAAAAGTTATCACAATTTCCCTTCACTGGAACTCAAACCCTGTTCCAGCATGACACTGCTTCTGAACACAAAGCACAGAGCTCCATGAAGACATGGATTGAGAAGGTTGGAGTGGAAGAACTGGAGTGTCCTGCACTGAGTGAACCCCACTGAACACCTTTGGGGTGAACTGGAACACAGAGTGAACCCCAGACCTCCTCACTCTTACAACGTCAGTGTCTGATCTCACTAATGCGCTTGTAGCTGATTGATCACTAATCCCCACAGCCGTGCCCCAACATATCTTCACAGAAGATAAGAGTCGAAATTTTCCAGCAAGCGCATATATAAGAGTCAGGTGTCCGCATACTTTTGGCTTTACAGTGTACATGAAAAGAAGGTCCCAATCCTTAAAACTGAAGACAGATCACAAACTTTTTGGACAGCCATCAGCACACATTAGATTCTGTGTACATTATGAATCACATTAGCGACTGTCAACTATGTAGGTCGCATCACAAGAGTGTTTGCCAAGCAACTAAATGATAAATATTAATACCAAGAGTGCATAGGGACTCCGGGGACTGAATGTCGCCATGACGACTTGCTTCCTTCCTTCTCTGAAATGTCGGCTGCTCATCACCTCCTATCAGCGGAGAAAAGTGTCACCATCAGCCAAGCGACATCAACCTGAGAGCATTCTACATAGAGTTAGGATTGAGAGGGTTGATCACACTCACAGCTACAACAATCGTGGAAAAAAATCAGATTAAAAATCAGTGAAAAAGACTCACTCATCGATGGCTGCTAGTCAGGACTTCCAGAAATTTAATAATACATGTTGCCTGATCAGACACCCACTTGCCTCTGAATCATGGAGCGATATATCTTTACTGTTAACTCAGCTCCTTCTTATTCCTCCCACAGCCATGACTACATGACCTGTTAGCTCAGCAAACATACCTCTGTGTGCTGGAGAAATGGCAATTCTGACCAGGGGCCAGGAGGATTAAGGTAAAATGATGACTCACTTACAGAGCAAATGTCTGCTAAACAAAGACACAAAGTGGAGGCAATGGCAGAAAGAGAGACAGACAGAAAGGGGGGGGTGATAGAGAGAGCAAGAGAGAGTGAGAATGTGGGACACACAGAGAGAAAGAGACACTGAGAGTGAAAGGGAGACCCTGAGAAAGAGAGAAAGAGTGAGAGAGAGAGTGAGAGAGAGACACTGAGACTGACAGATGCAGAGAGACCCTGAGAAAGAGAGACACCGATAGAAAGAGTGAGTGAGAGAGAGACAGAGAGAGAGAGAGAGAGAGAGAGAGAGAGAGAGAGAGAGTGAGAATGTATGTGTGTGAGAGGTGAGAGAGAGAAAGAGAGAGACACTGAGAGAGAAAGAAAAAGAAAAAGAGTGAAAGGGAGACCCTGAGAAAGAGAGAGAGAGTGAGAGAGAGACACTGAGACTGACAGATGCAGAGAGACCCTGAGAAAGAGAGACACCGATAGAAAGAGTGAGTGAGAGAGAGACAGAGAGAGAGAGAGAGAGAGAGAGAGAGAGAGAGAGAGAGAGTGAGAATGTATGTGTGAGAGGTGAGAGAGAGAAAGAGAGAGACACTGAGAGAGAAAGAAAAAGAAAAAGAGTGAAAGGGAGACCCTGAGAAAGAGACTGATAGAGATAGCAAAAGAGATTGTGATTGTGTGTGTGTGTGTGTGTAAGAGACAGAGAGAGAGAGAGAGAGAGAGAGAGAGAGAGAGAGAGAGAGAATGTATGTGTGTGAGAGGTGAGAGAGAGAAAGAGAGAGACACTGAGAGGGAAAGAAAAAGAAAAAGAGTGAAAGGGAGACCCTGAGAAAGAGAGAGAGACTGATAGAGATAGCAAAAGAGATTGTGATTGTGTGTGTGTGTGTGTAAAAGACAGAGAGAGAGAGAGAGAGAGAGAGAGTGAGAGAAACACAAAGGAATTGTCCCAGTTATCTTTAACAATTAAAAACTGCTAGGCACACTGGGAGAACTCAATGAAGCCATGATCGGATGTGAAAACAATTTTCCCTTTACGCATCTACAATAAGCGTTCTGTTCGTGGGAAGCGAGAGTCACTGATGTTTCTCACTTCAGCTGTAACAGAAGATGAGGAGGGGGGGAAATGCACACAAAAGGGAAATGAGTCAGTTGTGTTTAATCGCTCTTCAAAAAGAAATCCAACATGCAGCAACAAACAAGCCTGACAAATAAGCCAATTCATTCACGGGATTTTAGTCCAACTTCCAAACACAGCTAACCACACAAGACAACAGACGTGGGCAAGACAGGAGATGTAGGCTAGCAGAGCCCTGGCACACCCTCCTTCTTTTTCTCTCTCTCCCTCTGCAGGGTCTCTCTTTCAGTCTCTCTCTCTCTGTCTCTATCTCTTTCAGACTCTCTCTCTCTTTCCCTCTCAGTCTCTCTTTCACTCTTGCTCTCTCTACTTCCCTCTCTCCCTAATCAGCCCTGACACAAAGCATACTGTACTGCACAGCACAGCAGACCAAGCCCATTAGCTCCACACACACACACACACACACACACACACACACACGAAAAACAATTCAACACTGCAGAAGGTAAATCAATTGAAATATTAGGTTTGAAGCCTGGATGCTTCCACGTGGTTATCTGTGTGTGAAGTGTGTCAGCACGGGCGTGCGCTGCATTTTCGTCTATACACGGTTTACGTATATCATTTGTCATCATCCACTTTTCACCACCGGTCTCTTGTTGTCTTTTCCCCTCGGCTGCACCCAGTAGAGGTGAGGACAGGTTGTCACAGTGTGGAATGGAGTAAAAAAAAAAAACGGCAAAGATTTCATTCTTCATTAGAGGAGGAGAAAATTAGTTTGTCTTCACGGCTCGAGGTTCACGACAGTCCGCCGTTTGCACAGTGGCAAACACACCTCCGCTTATTTCCGTGGCATCTACATACGAAGGAAAAAATAACTTGTCAGAAAATAGTAAATTAGAAAGTGGGTTTCTTGAGTCTTGGCATCATTTACCTGACAGGTCTTACTCAGTGGTGCAGCTCCAGGGTCCTGGGTTCGAACCTGAGGTTGGGTTAATGTCTGTGTGTTCAAAATGTCCATGTGAGACTCTCCGGTTTGGTCCCGACTGTACATGATTGGCTATGATAAATATGAATGAGTGTCTCAAGGTGTGTGTATGGTTCCGTGTGGAAAAACTTCCCATCCCATCCAGTGTTTCAGGGATAAACTCCTGATCTTCGCAAACTTGACCATAATGACTAAAGATACACCCACTGTCGGACATGCCATCCAAGACAAACCTGAGCAGTAGAAGTGACTGGTGCCTATTTTCCAGAGAGCGGCCTGCCTGTAGGAATCCCGTAGACAGCTGCAAGGTTAAACATTCCTCCTTTTTTGGACAGCTCATTACTGAGTATCTCCATACGTTTAATTGACAGAAACAGAAACGTCTTACCTAATGGACCTGCAGACAGACTAGAGATTATTTCATTATCAGGACAGCAGGACAGCTGCTGACAAAGCAGACACTCGGTTAGATGATACCCAGAACCTCTTTGTTCAGACGGGTCTGTTCAGGAAAGATGGACTTGTCTGGGCTCGCCGCTCCTGACAGATCTTGTTGTCCAGGCTTCTGTAATTGCAGCCATCACTGGAGATCTTAATCAAGGTTTTCGAGAGGATGGAAGAGGCTGCTACGACAAGCGTTTAAAGAACGTTTTTCTTTTCCCAGCTTGATGCGGAATGTTACGGCAAACCATCTTCTCGCCAAGCTGCAATTAGAGTGCCACTTCAGGTCATTGCAGTAACTGACTGAAACTTCACATTAGAGTGTTGCAATCTCACCAAATGCCTGTTGACATTTATAGCCATCTTTTCAGGCTAAGTGTGTGTGTGTGTGTGTGTGTGTTTTGTCTCAGCTACCAATGAACCTTTTATACACACACCCCAAATGGTTTACAGAAACGTGTGGGCTCCACTTCATAAAACTTTGGTGACAAAAGCAATTAGAGTGAGAGAGACTTTTTTCTTGGGGTTTCAGCACACATTTCCCCTCGATTTCTCTCTAAACAGATTTGTTTTCGCAACTCCCTTAGGAGCGCAATTCCTTTGGGGGCTTTATGATGTTCTTTTGTTTTCTTAGCGCAGTCAGAGTTTATCCAAACCATCATAAAGTTTATGAGATTGCCGTTTATTACAACAGTAGGAAGATGAGAAAGTAACGTCTTCCAAAAAAAAAAAAAACAAGGAAAGAAAGAAAGAAAGAAAGAAAGAAAGAAAGAAAGAAAGAAAGAAAGAAAGAAAGAAAGAAAGAAAGAAAGAAAGAAAGAAAGAAAGAAAGAAAAATTCTACTTTGCCTCAAGCATCATGAACAATGCATTTGGGATACGAGTCTCGTATAAACCAGAGTTTTGTACTTTGCAAAACACCCAAGCATTCTTTCACTTCTTTCAACACAGGTTCTTTCCAGCGTGTACGCTCTTTAATTCAGCCACACAAAAAATACACTTTCATGTTCTTCCTCAAATGCACATTTTTCATTAGGGTGTTATCCTGTCATCCTAGCTCATTATATCCGGGTGGTCTAAGACATTCAGGATGCTGGGTTAGTAACCTAGTTAGGACACACACACTGTTCCAGTACAGACCAACACCACTGACACCATGTTCATTAAGACAGCAAAATATTCTCTTTTAGAAAACCAAAAAGTACTTTACTGGCATGATTGTTAGCATATAACAGGGGTCTCCATCCTTTTTTCACCTGAGAGCTAATCTGACAAAGTGAAGGTGGCTAAGAGCTACTTGTGTTATACAGTTCTACACTATTATTTGTACACTATTTTACGGTTTATTTTTACTTGTTGTCTTCTCCTTGTATAGAGTATATATTTCTTTCTCTCTCTCTCGCTTTCATTCTTATTAGAGCAACTGTAACATGGCAAAGCAATTTCCCCCTGCGATTAATAAAGTTCTTTGAATCTTGAATATTATTAGTAACATTTATTTACATAGCTTATTGTTATAAACCAAATCAACTCAATAAACTAGTTTTGTGCAAAAAATCAGTTATTATTGTCAGATTTCGTTCATTCACATGGATTCTGTTATTTATGAGCAAATTGTTACTGACGAGTCTCTTGGCACATACCCTGCTGTCCTCAGCAAGACTGAAAAACTCTTTTGATATTGTAGGTGATATTCATTTTAATAATAATAGTATAAATAATAGTATTTTTATAACAAATAATAGTATTTTTATGGCATTCATATGCATGTGCAATGGGAAATATTACCTTACTACGAAACATATAAGCTGCACTAATAAGAAACGTCTACAGCTCACTCGTCTTGCATCTTTTGGAAGCATCGTAGTTTTATTCCTAACGCTTTCAAATGTCCAGCAGATTCCAAGTTAAAACGATCTGCCGTGTGTTTTCTTTATCCTTTATCCAAACTACTTCAATTTGTGTATAATTATTTATTGTTAATTATTAATTGTATATATCTGTGTGTGAACTCGATTGATGATGCACGTGCACGTGAGGAGGAGTATGATATGTCCAGGGAGTCCAGGGCGATTTCGGTACAACACCGGAAAGGGGCGGGGTTTATTGGGTCAATTTGATTTTTTATCAATTTGTGCATATTCTATGAAACTTTAGGTGAGCTACTCAGAAGCATGAGCAAGGTGTTGGAGACTGCTGAAATACAATATTGCCAAAGCATCAAGTCAGAAAGGAAAAAAATAAAAATAAAAAATAAATAAATAATGATGGTATAATCATAACAATAACAATAATAATCATAACAATAACAGTAATAATTTAAAAAAAATATATATAAGGCACAGTGTAGGACAATATCACAATAAATGAGGGTTATGTGAGGGCAGTATGTATATTTACATTATATTTTACAAAATGTACAAAAATAAAAGAAGATGAATAAAATCCAGTTGAATAAGTGAAATGTACGATTGTGTACAACTGACCAGTGAAATGTGGTCAGGACTTTATCTGATTTCTGAGCATGTCCAGCTCATGTTTTACTCTGTGGTGTTTACTATGAGCTCAGATTTCCTCTTAAACAGTTCAGTAGGTGTATTAGCTGCACCCTAGGTGCGAATGTGTGTATAAATGCTCATAAAAAAGTCCATTTAGGGTTTATTCCTAGCTCACCTTCCAGTGTTCCCAGTACAGGCTCTGGATGCACCCACACCCTGACCAGCATATGATATTTACTGAAGATGGATGAAATCATTCATTCATTCATCGTCTATACCCGCTTTATTCCGAATTAGGGTCACGGGGATCTGCTGGAGCCTGTCCCAGCGCACGTTGGGTGAAAGACAGGGGTACACCCTGGACAGGTCACCAGTCTGGATGAAATCAACTAATCATTTATTTAGCTAATTAAATCCTCAGCAAGAAAAGGGAAATGTTTTAATAAATAAAAACTAAAGTTTGTAGCGTTTTATATATTTTGCTATTAAGGGCTTATTAGAGTCTTCCTCCTTCTGCTGAAAGCATACAGTTGCAACACAGCCCAAATGCTGCAGCTCTTTTATAGGGAACTGGTTGCCTTCAATAACCTGAGTGAGCACATTTATAATGCTGCATACAGCTTATAAAAGTAAATGAATTCAGTGACTTTGGTGGGGTGTCATCCGATATGCGAGCACATGCTGGCTAGTATTATATTAGCCTGAATTTTTTTTCTCTCTGGGAATAAAACATTTTATTGCAAAACGGTGCCTCTGTATTAAAAAAAAAAAAAGCTGGCTAATATTACAAATTACGTCTAACAAAAGTAACGATGCATCGTTGACAAAAAAGAGTCTGCAAATATCAGTGTTACGGCACCAAACGCAACACAAATAGCTTTTCTGTCACTTTCTATGCTTTTAATGGTATTTTCTTTCTATACATATGCAACACTGTTGAGGCAAAGCTGGCCAGAAGGAAGAAAAAGTGAAAGGTTAAGTCAGAGGAAGGGATAAGACAGACCTAACAGACTGATGACATTTCCACTGATGGTGGACAGATAAGAGGTCATCCTCATCACCCGTCACCGTCTTCTCTCCACTCTCAACTTTAACATGAAGATCAGTAAACAGGTTTTTTTCCCCCCTATATCCAGTCCTGCAGAGACCAAGTGGCTTCATACATCCCAGAGTGCTGAATTTTTCCTTGCTTTAAAGGTCATTTACTGATGCCTGCATTTATATTCTAATCTAGCTCGTGAAAAATAAACAGCCAGCTCCAGCAAACCTGAATTAAACTGGCACACTGAGATTGCTCTTAGCATTCTGCATAAATAACCGGTGAGCCAATGGCAACCCTGCTTTGCGGTCAACAACTCAGACTGTGATCAGCTCTTATTCTGCTTTAATCGTAGTCCTAATGAGGGAGGTGTACGAGAAGAAGCTCGCAGATCACAAAAGCTTTATTTATAAGGAGTGAATGCAAGAGGAAATTCAGGAGGTATATGGATGTAATAAATGAGGATAGTGGGAGCAAGTGTTGAGAATGCAAAAGATAGGGATAAGTGGAGAGAGATCATTCGCTGTGGCCACCCCTGAAGGGAAAAGCCGAAAGAAGAAGAAGAATGCAAGAGGAAATTGATGAGCCAGTCATGGATGTGGTGGTAGCTTAGTGGTTAAGGTGTTGGACTATTGATTGGAAGGTTGTGAGTTTATATCCCAGGTCCACCAGGCTGCTACTGCTGGGCCCTTGTGCAAGACCCTTAACATTCAATTGCTCAGTTGTATAAAATGACATAAAAATGTCAGTTGCTCAGGATAAGGGTGTCTACTAAATGACAGAAATGTAAATATCAGACCATAGAGTAGTGAAGTATGTATAGGTTTATTCTCTGCTGGTTCAAATCCACCAAATCTATTGTCTAATCTAGGGGCAGTGGTATGTCAGATGTTAATTGGTTGGACTACTGAGTGGAAAGTTGTGAGTTCAAAAGCTGCTACTGTTCAGTCCTTGAGCAAAGACCTTATCTTACACATGCTCATATGGATAAATTAGAGAAACTAAGTCCTCTGTGGAATAAAAGTGCTTTCCAAATACTGTAAATGTATTGTATGTGCGATTTATTATATGTCACATCTGACATTTATGCTAAATGAACATCTGCATCCTGGTAGAAGACTGGAAGTTGGCGTAAAGTCTAGTCACACAATATGTGTGTATGTGTGTGTGTGTGTGTGTATGCATGGGTGGAAATTTCATTTCACTCTTTGGGGGGGACAATAAACTGTGAATAACCCAAATAAATCAACTAAAATATTTATCAAAACAAGTTATGGAATATTATGCCACCAAGTGTAGTGCAACGTAAATAATTAAACTTAAATATGTACAGATGAAGTCAAATTTACATTTACTGTACTGTATTGTGTAATAAAACCTCTAGCTGTGTAACACACTAACACTAGCTCTAACTAAATGTCTAAAAACAGACTAAAACATTTCTCTGCCCCATAGGAAGCAATCATCAACAATAACTTCCTAAGCTGCAGCATATAGCGCATGCTTGTTGCCACTGTTTACACAATTTTATCACTCATCAGTGTGGATACTAACATCACTATTGTTATAGTTATCGTTCTTGGTGTGGACAGCTTTTTTACCAGTGGCGGGCTGTGCATTTCTCACCTAGGCCTTCACTGGTGTCCTTCCTGAAATAATCCACCTCTACAGTATATCATCATTGGTCACCATGGTCGTCGCTAGGCCATTTTCTACTCAGCCCTCCTAAAATTCTGTGATTCTCCATAAACCGTACACAAATTGGTGATCGCCTCAGTCCCCTTTAAATTCATATGAAAACAGCGGCAGACTTCGGCTCTTCCCCGTCTTTCAGCACGTTCTTCAATCCGCAGAACGCGGCGTCGCAGAGCAAGGATCAGAGGGTGTGTGTGTGTGATCAGGAAGACTCGTATTTGGCTTGTTCAGTACTCAAATGTTATACACATCTGTGCAATACAGTGGAATGCTGCAATAAGTTTACCATCCTACCCTGTTAGTCAAACCTTTATTTTATTTTATTTATTTATTTACTTACTGTTATACCCTCATTGGGCGCTGAGCCCCCCTTAAAAATGAGACATTCTTGATGCCGTATGCAGCAAACTGCAATCTCCGGAGGACGCAGCATCCGAAATGAGACGCAGCGAATATAGAAACAATGTATATGTGCGGTTCATTGCCTCTGACTACTCCAATTATCCAATCAGAGGACGGGAGATTGCTGATGTAATCGTATGCCTGCTAGATGGCCCCAGTGACGCCAACTCGAAATCTGATTGGTTAATGGAACAATTTCATTGCCACTTATTTTAAGCTACGGGCGCCTGCACTATTGATTCTGAAGGCCTTAAGGCAGATTTGTTTCACTCTGGCGACACATGATGTCAGCCACTGGCTGATTACAAATGTAAATGTGTGTTATTCTGCTGAGTGACAGAAGTAAAGAAATGTGTTTGACACATCCATTGTTTTAAACGAATATTATCAAAGTAGCTAATTACTCAGTCATCTATGGCTGAGAGACAGCTAATGTGTGTGAGATCATTGAAACAGAGGGAAGACGAAATCATTTGAAACCTAAAAATCTATTGTTTTGCATTTATAATTTGCTTTAAAGTGCTTTCAGTACATATTATTATATTATTTAAATGTATATATTTCGGTTTACAATAATATATAGAGAAGGACAACCCTCCTCCTGCCCCTCCCATGATTTGTGCCTATGTATGTATGTATGTATGTATGTATGTATGTATGTATGTATGTGTACACTGTAAGTGAAGTGTTTGTGAGAGGACAGCGAGCGAGGTTGCCATTTGTATGCAGTTAATCCCCTCTGTTGCAGAAGGCTAATGGGGGTTAACAGCTACGCAGGCTCCCAGTGCAGAGGAAACTCTCCAACCCCAGCTGTAAACAATCATAATGAAAGCCATGTCAGAACTGTTCTGGTCACACTCATATACACCCACTTTTTAATTGCTTTTGCATGTAGCAAGGGCAGACAAAAGGGATCAAAGCTTCTCTCTCCTTTCTTAATGACCCCCGCTCCCTTTCCAATATCTCCCCGTGTACCCATGCCCCGCCCTCCAGGCAAAGGTAATTATTATTTGAAACCTACGTCACAGCAAAGCAAAGATTAAGCAGAGAAAAGAGCCAGGGTAAACACTAACTACAGCCTGCATAGTGAACAAACCATGTCCATCTGCCAGTCCCTTCACAGTATACACTCTTGGGCTTGAATGTACACACAGTAAACATACACAGGCCTGTATAATCCCCACATAGTACCGCAAACACAGAGTCTAGTGATAAACTTTTAACTCCGAGCTCTGTGCACATGAACACCATCAGTATCAACTTCATTTTCTGGTATTTTAGCTTTATTAAAAGTCACCTTAAAGAAGATGGAGGTAGAACAGTAGCATTTCCCATGTCAGGGCTTATCATCAAATTGTTGCTTTTCTTTTATTTACAACACAAATAAATTCCAGATGAGCTACATCACAGCCTGGCCTTTTCCCACCTCCCACGTTAAAAAAAAAATACATTTAAGAACATAATGATATAAACATCAAGCAATAAATCTCAAAGTCTTCAGTGATCTCTCAGGCATTTCTGGATCTGTAGCTTTCAAAATGTGTTTAAGTGGAAAATGTGTCACATGTAGATGATTTGTGATTGTATTTTCATTTCCACGCAGGATTTCTTACCATTGTGTATTATATGGTTATGGCTATGGATAATGAAATATTGACTGCATCTTTTCTTGCTTAATAAAGTGACTGCATCTTTTCACCTGAATATTTTTTACAAACCAAAGGCATTGATAAAGATGTTTAAGGCCTTTGCTGTGGTTCTGTAGCTTCTGCCACGTGAGTTTGGTTTAATAATATTGTCCCGGAAATCTTTCGGAATCCCCTTCACCTTAACTAGTAGTGGTAGCTAAGTGGTTAAGGCACTGGCTTACTGCTTGGAAGGTTGTGAGTTTGAATCCCAGGTCCACCAAGCTGCTGCCCCTGGGCAAGGCTTTTAACCCTGCCTTGTATAAAATGAGATAAAAATGTAAGATAAGGGAGTCTGCCGAATGTTGCGAAAACTAAATGTCATTACACTGAAAATATACTAACCCTTTTTACCAGTACGCTCATGTACCACTGTACTGGTGAAACGGAAATCGACTTGTGGGGCATTTTCAATCAAGTCAAATCAAGAAGCTTTTCTGTTATTTCAACAATATAGTATATAGCCGACGCAGTACTTAGTGAACTAAAACAACGGTCCTCCAAGTTAACCCAGCCACATAAAGCGTAAACAATCAGTATAAACAAATGAATTATTTTCTGGCTGTGAGTCTGATATAAAATGAGTCAGGACTCTGTTGGCTTTCAGTATGAGATGTGTGTTTTTCCCCTCTGTTGATAATCTCATTTTAGTGGTTAAAGATAACACCTTTACATTTTAGATTCTTATGAACAAGCACATGGGACATCATTGAGAGCTATCACCTTTTATTTTGAAGATAAAAAACATTTGGGTACATTTTATCAAGTATTTTTTCAAGTATCCAGCTTCTTATAGACCAAAGGGAAATAAGTTGTTAAAGCATTTTTATGTGAAAATCACATTTTTTTAAATATTCAATTAAAAGACAGCTTCTTCTCAAAGGTCCAATGCCGTAAGACTGCTCTGTGTGTTCAATAAAACCACTTTGACATTTACGGTATGTGAGTACACTTTCAAAATCTGTGTATTTTAAATATATATATTCTGTTCAGGGTCTGTGAGCAGCTAGGGCACCTTAACACTACCCATTACCCATCTGTGTCCCCTCTACACTCCAGAGAGTCTCCTGCTGGAGCCATAACGATCTACAGGCGATCTCAAAGTCACAGAGAACAAAGGATTTGACAAAGTTTGGATCTAGGATTATCCATGCTAAGAATACTTCTTTCTGAACTATTCTTGTCCAAAGTTTTGATTTATTTCAGAAATACGGCATAATTAAGTCCCTGGTTTACTCATATCCCAAGATGCCGAGAGTGTTCACTTGTGAGAAATTGCGTGCAAGTTTACTGGGAACTTTCCAGGTGACTGAGAAAGAATAAGTGTGGAAATGACGTCATGTGCAAAGCAGCGAGAGGAAACAATAACAAAATAAGGTGTTCGTGTAAGATAATTGTTCTCGATATGGGAGTCTGGAACAGTTGGAACAGTTTCCAACAGATCTCCGGAAGAGTAAAACTGTAACTTGTCAGATGTATGTGGAGCTGCGTGCCGTGTGTGACGCACATTAAAACCTGTCAGGCGAGGGAGAAATGAATAGAGGTGCATTTTGTTTTGTATGGGAATGAAAACGTTTGCACTGGCTTTCTTTTACATGTTAATCGTAAAATAACTATATTTTTATTTTAAGGGCTCAAGAAAAAAAGAAAATGACAAAAAAAAGGCAAAATTGTTATAGTTGTCATTTCGAATATGCAAACCTCTGTATCAGCTTCCTTTTTTTAAACAGATTTGCACTTAGAATTTAAACCTTTCACATTTTCACCACTTTCAGGTCAGATAATATATAATAAGGTCACTAACTGTCTTAAAAAGCAAAGCTGGGACAATTCCCTATTATGAAAAGGATGACATTATCACTGAACTATAGATTCAGTGTACACTGCTCATTTATACAGTTATCTAATCAGCCAATCACGTTGCAGCAGCATAATGCATAAACCCAAGCAAATACAGCTCAAGAGCTTCAGTTCACATAAAACATCAGGGGAAAATGTGATGTCTGTGACTTTAACTGTGGCATATTTCTGCTACCAGATGAGCTTTTCCCACACACACAACAATCTCTAGAGTTTACACAGAAAAGCAACAAAGCATCCTCTGAGCAAAGAGTCTGTTGGCTAAAACACCATAGACAAGTTTGACCAGACAGGAAGTCTATAGTTAGTCAAATAACCACTCTGTACAACCATGGTGAGCAGAAAAGCATCTCAGGATACACACCAAACCTTGAGGTGGATGAGCTACAACAGCAGGAGTCCACATCAGGTTCTAAAGCCAAGAACATGAAGCTATCATGAGCACAGACTCACCCAAACTGGAATGACCAGGTGATTTTTTCCCCCCTAATCTTCAACTGTTCAGTTTAGGGGAGCCTCTGCCCACGGTAGCCTCATTTCCACCCACAGAATTGACGCTCCCTTCTTTTTGTTTTTGCACCATCTGCATAAACATCTGGTTCCAATATCTAAACTACGATCAAAGCCACAGACATCACACTTTATCTTCATTCTGATGTTTGATATGAACATTACTCAAATCTCAAATCTCTTGAACTGTATCTTCATTATTTTTTTTGACTGGCTGATTAGATGTGTTCCCGATTAGCATACAGGTGTTCCTATTAAAATGGACGATGAGTGTTTACTCTGAGTTATTTCTCGCAACCCTGAGAAAAATCACCTCCTGCGGATATTCCATCATTTCCAGGCGCTGAGCAAAAAAGAGCGATAGTGTTAATAGTTTCGAGAGCAATGACCTTATGTTTGAGAGCACTGGTCAGTTGGACGTAATTGAAAGATAAGCACGAGTAAGGAGACGCTGAACCTTGGTCAGTAGCACAGCTGTGTCACAGGGTATCAGTGTTACGACACAAGAGATCTTTGACCTCCATTCTGCTTGTGTGAGAGCCACAGATATGTACAGAACATAATGATTAATAAAGGAACTAACAAAGACACTTCACCTCTACTGTGTTAATTAAAAAATGTTATACATTATATACGTTATAATGGAGTGTTCCACAATCAGAAAGGACTTCAAGTAGAACCCTACGATCCATTAATTATCAAATAATTCCATCTGTCTGTCTGTCCATTCTCTCTGCTTAATCCTACAGGGTCACGGGGAACCTGGAGCCTATGCCAGCAGGGCACAAGGCAGTGTATACCCTGAATAGGACCCCAGTCTATCACAGGGCACAATCACATACACTCACACACATTATAGACAATTTAGAGATGCCAATCAGCCTACAATGCATGTCTTTGAACTGGAAGAGGAAACTAGAGAACCCGGAGGAAACCCAGAGGCAAAGGGAGAACATGCAAACTCTACACACACATATGGAGGACGCAGGAATAGAACCCCCATGAATGCTTGAGTATATACTGCATTTGATGACAGTTATAGAGATGAAATTATATCATCTGTTGTCACCCAGATGAGGATGGGTTCAATTTTGAGTCTGGGTCCTCTCAAGGTTTCTGCCTAATATCTTCTCAGGGCGTTTTTCCATGCCACACAGGGGTGAGACAAACGTGCTAGCCACTAAGCCACTGCTCTTCTATCCAATAATGAAATCATCTGCCTGATATATTCTGATGCCCTATGTCTGTTTGAAGTCTCATTAATTGGAGGCTGCTTGCTGCTGCTGAGGATGAACCACATGGACAAACTGGAGATACATGAGATTGTCGTGTGGACTTAGAAACCATGGAGATTTGCTTTTGCACTCAAGTCTCCATCAGTCAACAGTTGATAACTTGACAAAACAATGCTGATGCTCATATTCATAGGTTGCTCAAAAGCTACTGCAGATGACTATATAGTGTACAGAAAGATAATTATTATAATCGCATCTGGTGTCACCCAGATGAGGCTGGGTTCCATTTTGAATCTGGTTCCTGTCAAGGTTTTATCCTAATATCTTCTCAGGAAGTTTTTCCTTGCCATTGTCACCTCTGGCTTCCTCTTAAAGGATAAATTGAAAATTTTCTAACTTATATCCTAAATTTTTTTATATTCCTGTAAAGCTGCCTTACAACAATATCCATAATTAATATTACAATACAAAAAAAATGGACTTCAATTATCTCTAAATACTATTTTTTCCATATTATGTATTGTAGTCAATGAGTCAATAATAAAGTAATCCAAGATTGGCTCCGAAAAACATTTATAAAATGTCAGACAAACATTGCCAAATTTTAAAATAACTATGTTACTGTAGATCTTTAAATACTCACTGCACCTCTGCATCCACTCTCAGGGCATTGCTTCTTAGTTAGCTACATTTAGCATCGGTGTAAAAGAAGCAGGAAACCCATGCAACCTTTGCAGGACCTATTTTAACAATATACAGCATGTGCGCCAGGAAAGCAGCGCTGAATTTATATTATTCTTAGCACAACAGTTGCTAACAGAGGTACATAAATGTCACCATGCAATATGTCACATCCTATATAGCAGCACACCACTGCTATTTTCATGCACCTGTTCCAGATCCAGCTTGCTCTATTCAACCCAGTTCCAGGCGAAGCTGAAAGCAGGAGCATGTGGATACTGGCAACGAGGTTTAATGGCTTCACACTGTTCAGCTCCCTAGTGCTTTGGGTTTACTTTGCGTCTCTATGTGTGGTGAACACAGTGAACAGGTTGGAAGAGGCAGACTTTGGGCTTTTGTTCTGCCTGAGTTGATCAGGGACCTAGTGTACACGCTTAAGACTGCCAGTGCTTCACTGCACAATCACTCGGTGTGACCCTTCAGCGCTACAGCACACTTATATTTAATGGAACACAATGAAATGTTAAAGCATCTTATTCCACCGTTTGGTGCCTGGGAACTAGTCATTCAATTGATTCAAGATGTATAGAATTGACTTTATGTCTATTTATAATATTGATAGCATATGTCTGGAGCCAGGCTTACAGTTTGTTCCAAAAGTATTGGCACCCTCTGGAAATGTGGGGTACAAAAAGATTCTCTTTGTGGTTAATTCGCTTAATTTCCACATTGAAAATATGAGTAACCTTTATAAGAACATATTTAAAAAAAAAAAATATATATATATATATATATATACATATATATATATATATATATATATATATATATATATATATATATACACACACACACACATATATATATAAAAACAGATGTATAACAATTATTGCCAACCCGGCATTTAGTGCAACCTCTATTGTCCAACATAGCATTCTAATTTAATTATTGATGAGTTTGGCGAATACAAAGCCAGGATTCCTCCACCATACTTAACAGCGGGAAATAGACTGTTTCTGTATAAGCACCCTTCTTTTGACTCTAAACCCACCTGGAGTGTCAGCTGCCAAAAAAGTTTTATTTTTGGCTTCTCAGACTATAGATCCTGCTTCCAAAGTCCCAGCAGCATCTACTGAACTTAAGTTTGTGGTTAGATGAAAGTAAAGGCTTTCTTCTGGCACACCTCCAAATAGTTTGCTGGCATGAAACTGGCAGCTAATTGCAGTTTCGGAGATTTGATGACCCCACAATGCTCATATCTTCCGCAAACCTCCAACTGTTATCCCTGGAGAATTTTTTTCTCCAGCTCTCGAACCATCCTCATGACTGTGCGTGGGCAAAATACACCTGCATCCTCATCCAGGCAGATTCCTTACAGCTGTGTTAAACTTCTTCATTATTGCCCTAACAGTGGATAAGGGCATTTCCATGCATGTAGCTATTTTTATAGTCGTTGCCTTTTTTTTATGAAGATCAGCTCAACAGACTTATATTTCCTTTGGGTTATTTTTCCTACCTATCACAAGCTGACATTGGATGGAATTTGGTCTATGTCACTTCATAATTATAACCCAGTAAAACATGATATACAAACATCATCAACACTTATAGTAGTAATTCTGCCCCAAAAGACACAGATTGGCGTATAAAAGTGTTTCTAGTCTGAGAATAATCATATGATTTCACATAAACCAATCTTGAGATTTACAGTACTGCCATATAATGGATCTGGTTTGTTTCTACAATCTGTACAGAACTGTTTTGGACTAAAAAAATGTTTCTACATTTAACACACAACTTTTAGTTAACCAGCATGTCCTAGCTGGCTAGTCAAATACTTTGCTAGGCGGAAAAAAATTGGCATTAGTGTTTAAGATAACTATCATAAAATTATCGTTAGTGTACACATGAATCTGCTATAAGTTAAGAATCCTCTCAGAAATCCTCCAGAGAGATCTTATCAGAAATTCTGCCAGTTTAATGCTTGATAGTTAGCTAGAGATTATTAACATTATTAAGGGCTGCAATAACATGACAAAGGGGAAATTAAGATATATTGGGACTTGGCGTAGATTTGAATAGTTACTTTGGATCTTAGCAGCATTTATTTTGTTTAAAAGTTTGGGATCATTTGTTTTCCAAAGAAAAACCCATTTTTATAAACGTAAAACAATGAGATGAAAGATAAAAGAAAGATCTACATTGTCGCACAGAGGTCCTGTATCAACAGCCATCAGTCCTCTATGTTCAATCTCATGTTATGTTTGCTAATCCCAGCTAATCATTTTATAAAGCTAACTGATTACTTCTGCTAGCACACAACTGTTGTACTGATAAAAGGAGCAATAAAAGTGGCCTTCTTTAGGTTAGTTTGGCATCAGGAGCTGTGGGTTTGTTTACAGGCTCAAAACAGCCAGAATGAAGAAACATTCCTTCTTTTCATGGTAAGAACATATCTTAGCTGGTTGTGAACTCCTCCCTTCATAGAGCAGTGCAAACTGGTTCTAACCAGAACAGAAAAAAGAAGTGAAAGGCCCAGTGCACAACTGGAAAACAAGGAAATTTCCAAGTACAGTAATCCCCCGTTTATCGCGGGGGTTACGTTCCAAGCCCACCCCCGATAAACGAAAATCCGTGATACACGGACGCCACCCCCAAATGCTTTTTTTTATTGTTTAAGCCGTGACTGACCCTCCCACACTCTTTAAACACACACAGAAAACATTTGCAAGCATATAGCGAGAAATATCACATTTATAGTGAGTACTGTATGTATGTATGTATGTTCATTCCTTGCCAGAAGCCTTAGAAGGTGCAGAGCGTTTGGGCGACATAATAGGGCTTGCAGAAAAACCTTAAAAATATAGCGTACACAGAACAACACGAACCACTCAGGACAGTGACACGCCAAGAACTGGGATGCTGGAGAATTCTGCTTCCCTTTCCCCAACTGCACGCATAGCCAGCAGCCAATCACAACCGTGATTAAACGAATGGGGCATTCCGATTGACCAGACTCGTTCCTCCGGCCGTATTGTATTTTGATTACTGGGGATTACTGTACAGGTTAAAGCCAAAACTTTTCCTACTAAGCTCTTGCAATGAAAATGGAATTAAATGATGCTTCCAACTTGTGATTATAGATGAAACTTGCAACTCAAATGACCAACACATTCGGTCATTTGTTCTAAAC